>NC_063209.1:21397350-21399850 GCF_017589495.1 Alosa alosa | reverse complement strand
CATCTTTTAAGGGGGAACACCGGCCGGCCCCCTTCACACGAGTGGACCCTGGTGGCCGTGGGGGTTTTTAGGGGGTTGGGGGTCATTCCATAGTCTGGGTACTGCAGACCTGCCAACCTGTACGCATTTTGCGTAGCAACCACGCATTTTCACATTAAAAATACGCCGCTACGATTTTTTACTTCAAACTACGCAAAACAAGCAGACATCCAGCTCCTTGAGCGTGTGAATCTCCCGCTAATATATCTCATGTGAGGGTGAGATACAGTGAGAAAGTGACAAGTGAGAATGACCGGCAAAGCATAGTGGCCTCTCTTTATGTTACTTTTTCTTCAGCCAACAGTGCGTTAAATGAAAGACTTGATGAGGTGAGTTTAACAAATGTTCACTCGCAAATTCGCATTCCCCTACCTGCCGTTTTGCTGTGAAACTAAAAATAGTTAGATAGATAGATAGACAGATAGATAGATAGATAGATAGATAGATACTTTATTGATCCCCATGGGGAAATTCAAAAAAATATTCACCTAGGCCTAATAGTTTGACTATGTCTTGGAAAGTTATTACTTGTTCACGAGTTGCGACGCTGGACTTTTGCACTTTCTCTCACTAAATCATGATTATGCTTTATCATACCGGATACGTAATCATCCCACCTTTTGTAACTTTCACCTCAGGTGCTTTAAACACCATGTCCTATTCTCCACACCTGACTGTCATATGCATTTGTCATTGTTTACAGACCTTACTGTCCCATTGACCCTAGGCAGATGGGTCAGGCCCTTGAGTCGTGGATCTGCTCGGGGTTTCTTCTTATATGTATCTCCAATTCTAGGGAGTTTTTCCTCGCCCCTGTTACCCACGGACCTTCCTTCCTTCTTTCTTCCTTTTCTTTTCTCCCTCTTTTCTTTTTCTCTGGTTGCCTACATTCTGTAAAGCGCCATGATACACGTGTAATGTTTTGGTGCTATATAAGCACAATAAATTAAATGGAAATTGAGTTGTTTCAGTTAGCATATTTTCAGTGCGGAGCCAAGGCAAAATGCAGCCATTAACAACGAGTCTGAAAGTGGACCAAGGCGAAATATTTTGAGCTGCTCATTAATGAGTGTTCAATTTGTTTTTTTCTTTGGAGCATATGGATCCTTCTTCTTGATTATTAGCGTGAAAACAAGTGAGAACAAATAATAGGCTTACAGATGGAGATTGCGCACCAATCACTAGTTGTGATAATGTAGGCCTATCATTGCAGCCTCACAGATGGCAGAAAGACACCGCGATCTGAAAGAAACTTGAGTGCACGTGCAAGTGAAATTCTTTAAAAGCAATCTGTAGTTTGCATTAGTCAGCAGGTAATAATTGAACAATTAATGTTTTTTTTTTTTTTACAAATAAACAAAACATAGGTTATTGTGAGTAAAAGGATAGACTACACACTGACAACAGCAGATGTCCATAAGCCTCTATCTACTGTAGAATTAGATAGGCTATGTTGACATAACATGGGTGATAGATGTATTTCTTTACAAAATAAATCTTTAATAATAATGGATTGAAAAGAGGTATAATACCAGGCATGATCGAATAGGGCCCACATAAAAGAAAATGGACAACATACCCTCATCAGTGCCTATCAACACAAGTGGTTTTCATAGGTCAGGATTGTTAGGCTCTAAAACAGATTGTCAACATTATAGAGATACTGTAAAAGATTCAGTTTGCACTTTCAGGAAGACATTGGATCCCATTTAGGTAGATATTCAACATTAAAGATGGGTCTATGTCTACGTCTGTTTTCGGCTGCATGCATTAAGGCCGACGTGAGCAATTTTTTTTTCTCGGCTCGAGGTGCTACTCTCGAAAAATCTTCAAGGTTGGCAGGTCTGATACTGTGTGTTTAGGGGGTCGTTTCATAGTCTGGGTACTGTGTGGTACTGTGTGTTTGGGGGTCGTCTCATAGTCTGGGTACTGTGTGTTTGGGGGGTCGCCCTCATAGTCTGGGTACTGTGTGTTTGGGGAGTACTGTGTCTCCATTCCTGCCTAGCTCGTTAGACATCCATGAATCCATAAAACTCACGCCTACCAAGGCCAAGCTCTGCTGTTATCCTGGTGAATTGGTGAATAGATTTGTGATTGTGTGTGTGTGTGTAGCTGTCCTGATTGAGACAGGATTAAGCCTTTAGTCTGTCACACCACAAATTGTAATGTAATGCCCGATAAAGAATGTGTCTGTGTGTGTGTGTGTGTGTGTGTGTGTGTGTGTGTGTGTGTGTGTGTGTGTGTGTGTGTGTGTGTGTGTGTAATCAGACGTTCCATATTTCGGTTTCATAACCTTTGCTATGTGTTATGTGAAGAGAGTGGGAGAGATTTAGGTGGAGGAAGGAGAAAGACATGGAACAGCTTCCACATGAAGAGCAGGGACAATGGGAGACAGAGGAGGAGAGAGAGAGAGAGAGAGAGATGTCTGATAGAGTGAACTCCTCAGGATAAAAGCAGAGGA
>NC_063209.1:21387350-21392350 GCF_017589495.1 Alosa alosa | reverse complement strand
CAAAGACATATATCCACAGATGTACATGTGTGTACACATACTCTCCCAAACACACACGATGCCACACGGCATTGTACACATGCTCATTTATACACATGTATTCACCACACACTCACTCTCACATGGGACTGCACATACAGTATGGATACATGTCCAGTATGCAGGTAACATACTAGCCACACACACACGCAGGCACTCACACACACACACGCACGCACACAGGGACACACCCACGCACGCGCACACACACACACACACACACACACACACAAATACATATATTTTATCCATTCAGAATATACAAGTGTGTATTGACCAGAGCTCCTCTGCACTGTGTGCTGTTGCTCAGGCATTGATTTTCCCATTGGTTTGGCAAATCATGGTCTCCCCGCGGAGCTGCAGTTCAGCTGTAATCTCCGTCAGGCGCGGAGGCTGGGGAGGCAGGAGGAGTGGAGTGGGTAGAGGAGTGGGGAGGTGAGTAGAGGAGTGGGGGGTGAGTGGAGGAGTGGAGAGGTGGGTGGAGGAGTAGGGAGGTGAGTAGAGGAGTGGGGAGGCAGGAGGAGGAGTGGGGAGGCAGGAGGAGGAGTGGGGAGATGAGTGGAGGAGTGGGGAGGCAGGGGAGGAGGAATGGGGAGGTGGGTGGAGGAGTGGGGAGGCAGGAGGAGGAGTGGGGAGGTGGGTGGAGGAGTGGGGAGGTGAGTGGAGGAGTGGGGAGGCAGGAGGAGGAATGGGGAGGTGGGTGGAGGAGTGGGGAGGCAGGAGGAGGAGTGGGGAGGTGGGGTGGAGGAATGGGGAGGTGGGTGGAGGAGTGGGGAGGCAGGAGGAGGAATTGGGGAGGTGGGTGGAGGAATGGGGAGGTGGGTGGAGGAGTGGGGAGGCAGGAGGAGGAATGGGGAGGTGGGTAGAGGAATGGGGAGGTGGGTAGAGGAGTGGGGAGGTGGGTAGAGGAGTGGGGAGGTGGGTGGAGGAATGGGGAGGTGGGTGGAGGAGTGGGGAGGCAGGAGGAGGAATGGGGAGGTGGGTAGAGGAATGGGGAGGTGGGTAGAGGAGTGGGGAGATGGGTAGAGGAGTGGGGAGGTGAGTGAAGGAGGTGGGTAGAGGAATGGGGAGGTGGGTAGAGACGCACTGAATCAGCGCTTGCATCACATAAGGACTCCGTCAGTTCTCCGCCTGCACTGGGCTCCACACACACATGGTCAGGGCCTAGGTGATAGAAAACTACTGGTAGGGAAACAGTATGACACCCAAGCTGTGTGTGTGTCTGTGTGTGTGTCTGTGTGTGTATGTCTGTGTGGGTGTGTGTTATAAAGGGTGGGAGAGTGAAATAGAGGAATTGTGTGTGTGTGTGTGTTTGTGTGTGTGTGAGTGTAAGAGTAGATGTGTGAGGATAGCGATATATTTAAATGTTCATCTGTAGATTATTCTGGTGAGATTTGACTTAAGCATACATTGGATCATTTGTGAATGAGTTCCCACCTGCCCAGAACACAGCCATGATAACACACACTCTCCCGAGGATGCAGGCAGCACAACAGTATGTGTGTAGTATATGTTAGTATTTAGTATTCACTGTGGGGTGTGTGTAGTATATGTTAGTATTTAGTATTCACTGTGGGGTGTGTGTAGTATATGTTAGTATTTAGTATTCACCGTGTGGTGTGTCCACAATATGAAGTGCAGGCAGGTGCGCACAGGAACATTCCAACATGCATGCATGTGTCCGCATGGCTCCACACAACTGTATTCACACACACACAAAACACACACACACACAAACACACACATATATACACACACGCACAAACACACACACACTCACACACACACGTATATATACACACGTACAGTCACACACATATAAACACAGACACACACTAGTCTACATTAAATGCACAACTACATTTAGCACACACACTGAAAATAATGTAGTTTGTGCATTGTGTGCATTGTGTGTGCTTTCTCTGGTCCTCTGGGGCCTCCCTGTAGTTATGCTTTCCCCTGCTGAGCTGAGGGAGGTGGGGGGGTGAGATGGTTGGGATGGGGTGATCACCCCTCCTGATCCTGAATCAGAGGTAGCACGACCACACACACACACACACACACACACACACACACACCCACACACACACACACACACACACACACACATGAACACACACACATATGAACTTGCTTTCTTACACACACACACACACACACACACACACACACACACACACACACACACACACACACACACACATGAACTTGCTCTCTTACACACACACACACAGACACACACACACACACACACACACACACACACACACACACACACGGGCCATGCAGTATTCATGAGTGTGCAGCCGCATGTTTAATTCACCAGGACAGGTCCCAGGCCTGTTGGAGCGGCAGGTGCCCTGGCCCCTGCTTTTAATTAAAGCTGCCGAGCCCACATGTACAGGATGTCAGAGAACCACCAGCACGGACGAGTGTGTGTGTGTGTGTGTGTGTGTGTGTGTGTGTGTGTGTGTGTGTGTGTGAGGTGGGGGGTTACATACATCAGGCCAGATGGACTTCTTCATAGCCCCATCTCATCTCATTCTCTTCTCATTCTCAGACAGAGAGCAGAGATAGATGGCTCCCCCACAACTCTCCTCCACCTATGTGTGTGTGTGTGTGTGTGTGTGTGTATGTGTGTGACAGAGCCAGAAAGACAGATAGAGGGAGATGCATGTTAGATGGAGTTTCAAAAAAGGAAAGAGAAAGAGCCCTATAGAGCCCATAGTGTGCCTATTCTTGTGTTGTTGAAAGAGACCTATAGAGCCCATAGGGTGCCTACTCTTGTGTTGTTGAAAGAGCCCTATAGAGCCCATAGTGTGCCTATTCTTGTGTTGTTGAAAGAGACCTATAGAGCCCATAGGGTGCCTACTCTTGTGTTGTTGAAAGAGACCTATAGAGCCCATAGGGTGCCTATTCTTGTGTTGTTGAAAGAGACCTATATAGCCCATAGGGTGCCTACTCTTGTGTTGTTGAAAGAGCCCTATAGAGCCCATAGGGTGCCTATTCTTGTGTTGTTGAAAGAGACCTATAGAGCCCATAGGGTGCCTACTCTTGTGTTGTTGAAAGAGCCCTATAGAGCCCATAGGGTGCCTATTCTTGTGTTGTTGAAAGAGACCTATAGAGCCCATAGGGTGCCTACTCTTGTGTTGTTGAAAGAGCCCTATAGAGCCCATAGGGTGCCTACTCTTGTGTTGTTGAGCCCTATAGAGCCCGTGGGGTGGCTACTCTTGTGTTGTTGAGCCCTATAGAGCCCATAGGGTGCCTACTCTTGTGTTGTTGTTATTGGTTATTCACTTCACACTGGCATTCACAACCAGACTGGTGCGTTAACATTGCAGAATATGTGTGTTAAAAAACACACCAAAATGTTATTCAACATGTTATAAAATACGTTTTCCAAATATGTCTAATAAATGGCAGAAATTAAAAAATTAACATGACCCCAGTATTGATTTAGTGCAGGGGTTTTCAACCAGTTGTCCGCGGCCCACTTGTGGTCCGTGAGGACCTTGCTAGTGGTCCGTGACCATGGATTCAGTGATGTAGTTTCAATGTGGGAATCAGTATTTTTATTCAGTGGTGGTTGCGTAATTAGTCAGAATGGTGGTCCCTGGTTCACAATCAGTTAAAAACCCCTGATTTAGAGTACATTAATGTCATTATCATGGTGGGGCTCATAACATAAGCTCCATATTGCTCCTTTAACCTCTGTAGACCCAGCGTACAGCAGCCTAGTCCAGCGCTTCCTTGCAGTGTGGTGGAGCCTTGGCGTTTTGCAGGCAGGTGGAGGTGTGGTGGAGCCTTGGCGTTTTGCAGGCAGGTGGAGGTGTGGTGGAGCCTTGGCGTCTTGCAGGCAGGTGGAGGTGTGGTGGCGCCTTGGCGTCTTGCAGGCAGGTGGAGGTGTGGTGTTTTCGCACAAGACGTCAGAAGGAACCTGCACTAGAAAATTCTCAGCGCCATCTGGCTGAAAATGCCAGTTTGGGCCAAAACTGGTGCAGGAAGCCAAAACTGCCCCAATCCCACCACCACCACCACCACCACCACCCACATTACCTCCCCCACTGTCCAGAGCCCTGGCCTTGGCCTGTGCAGCCCGCTAGCAAGCAACACCCCTCTCTCTGCCGGACTTTAATTGGGGTTCTGGCCGTACAGATGGACTCTGTACCACACACACCGTCTCAATCACACACACATACACACACACACACACACACACACACACACACATGCAGAAACCAAATTACACTGCATTACATTTTCTGCTCATTGAATTTACAGCGAGCACAAGCTCAAAAATTTGCACCAACCCGCCTTTGCACGCACATGCACACACACACACACACACCCACACACACACATACACACACACACACAGACACACACGCACACACACAGACACACACACACACACATATACACACACACACACACACACATATACACACACACACGCACACACACACACAGACACACATACACACAATAATAATACACACACACACATATACACACACACACACACACATATACACACACACACACACACACACACACACACACACACACACACACACATGCACATCCTCGTCTCGGCGCCGGACGGTGTGCTTTTAAATCTAACTGGGTTCCATGGCTACATCACTCTAAAGCCCTGCTTGGCCAGAGGTAACCCCCCCCCACACACACACACACACACATCATCCTGTACCCTCAGACCCCCCCCCCTCCCAGCACCCCTTCCCAAAAACAGAGGGAGCTGACCCGCAGCCAGGCCGCCAGGGCTAGAGCCAGACTGGCCAGGCTGCCGGCTGCCAGTTCCCCCCGAAAAGCTGCATCCTCCCTGGGCAGTGTGGCGTGCGGCAGCCAGGCCCATGCCAGCCTGGAGGGGAGGGGAGAGGGAGACAGAGAGAAGGAGGGAGAGGGAGACAGAGAGGGGGGGGGGTGTTGTGATGGGTTGG
>NC_063209.1:21369850-21372350 GCF_017589495.1 Alosa alosa | reverse complement strand
ATATTTTAAAAAGTGTAAGCAGATTCAAACATCAATCCAATTCAGCAGTATTAATGCGTGCAACAGCAAAATAAAGTATCGGATTACACTGGTGATAAAGAAGCGACAGCGGTAAGCGTAACGCAACGCTCAGACCATAATAAGTTCTATCTCATTCCTATGGTAACACAAACGGTTTGCTAAACTGACCATTGAATACGCTCGCTTTGCACTTGAAAAGTTCAACGCTCAGCTTGTTTTAACTTAGTGTTACGCTAGCGCTGCCACCATTTAAAAGGTCGGACCTTAGAGAACAGGAAACCTGCCGCTTGCCGCTGGCCAGTGTGATCCCCGGCCATAGTGGACTACTGTACGTCTTATAAAATAATATGGTATTGTGCAGCCTCACCGCAGCAGAACCTTCTATAAGAAAATCGGACGGATTAAAGCAGCAAAGGCAAACCTCCACGAACACCAGGGGGGAGCTGGGCTTTTTATTCATTATTTATTTATTTATTTATTTATTTATTTATTTATTTATTTATTTATTTATTTATTTATTTATTTATTTATTTATTTATTTATTTATTTATTTATTTATTTATTTATTTATTTATTTATTTATTTATTTATTTATTTATTTATTTATTTATTTATTTATTTATTTATTTATTTATTTATTTATTTATTTATTTATTTATTTATTTATTTATTTATTTATTTATTTATTTATTTATTTATTTATTTATTTATTTATTTATTTATTTATTTATTTATTTATTTATTTATTTATTTCTCTCTCTAAAGGGCTTTTGGCTGAGCTTTCAAAGGCTCACGAGGTCATTTGTATGTACTGCTTTATGTGTTGTGTGCATATAAAAAGAAAACAATGAACAAGGGAGAAGAAGAAGAAGAAAGGGGTTAAAGAGGAGAGAGAGGAGGGGGGTGAAGGAGTGAGAGAGAGAAAGAGAGAGAGAAAGAGAGAGAGGAGGGGAGAGAGAGGGGAGGGTGGTAATCAGGAATCAAGCTTTACATTTGAATAAGTACATACATTTTTGTGCTTGCTATCTTGCCCCTTGTGTCGCTGTTTTCACGGTTGTCCTTGACTCCTCTGTCCTCACATGCTGCCTCAATAGCAACACAGCCCCATCCCACCTCCTCACTCCCCCCACTCCACCCTGGGGCTGCCCTTGTCTCTCAGCTGTTCAAGAAAAGCAGCTGGAGCTGCCACCGCATGTGCCACGCCGCAGCAGAACCTTCTATAAGAAAATCGGACGGATTAAAGCAGCAAAGGCAAACCTCCACGAACACCAGGGGGGAGCTGGGCTTTTTATTCATTATTTATTTATTTATTTCTCTCTAAAGGGCTTTTGGCTGAGCTTTCAAAGGCTCACGAGGTCATTTGTATGTACTGCTTTATGTGTTGTGTGCATATAAAAAGAAAACAATGAACAAGGGAGAAGAAGAAGAAGAAAGGGGTTAAAGAGGAGAGAGAGGAGGGGGGTGAAGGAGTGAGAGAGAAAGAGAGAGAGAGGAGGAGAGAGAGAAAGAGAGAGAAAGAGAGAGGAGGAGAGAGAGAAAGAGAGAGAGGAGGGGGGTGAAGGAGGAGAGAGAGAAAGAGAGAGAGGAGGAGAGAGAGGAGGAGAGAGAGGAGGGGGGGTGAAGGAGTGAGAGAGAGAAAGAGAGAGAGGAGGAGAAAGAGGAGGGGGGGTGAAGGAGTGAGAGAGAGAAAGAGAGAGGAGGAGAGAGAGGAGGGGGGGGTGAAGGAGTGAGGGAGAGAAAGAGAGAGGAGGGGAGAGAGAGGGGGGGAGGGTGGTAATCAGGAATCAAGCTTTACATTTGAATAAGTACATACATTTTTTGTGCTTGCTATCTTGCCCCCTTGTGTCGTTGCTTTTCACGGTTGTCCTTGACTCCTCTGTCCTCACATGCTGCCTCAATAGCAACACAGCCCCCATCCCACCTCCTTACCCCTTACCCCACTCCACCCTGGGGGCTGCCCTTGTCTCTCAGCTGCCCGCAAAGCAGCTGGAGCGGCCACCGCATGTGCCACGCCGCAGCAGAACCTTCTATAAGAAAATCGGACGGATTAAAGCAGCAAAGGCAAACCTCCACGAAACACCAGGGGGGGAGCTGGGCTTTTTTATTCATTATTTATTTATTTATTTATTTATTTATTTCTCTCTCTAAAGGGCTTTTGGCTGAGCTTTCAAAGGCTCACGTAGGTCATTTGTATGTACTGCTTTATGTGTTGTGTGCATATAAAAAGAAAACAATGAACAAGGGAGAAGAAGAAGAAGAAGAAGAAGAAGAAGAAGAAGAAGAAGAAAGGGGTTAAAGAGGAGAGAGGGACCGAAGATTTAAATGTTTTAATACCTTCCCCGTTCTCGTGGGAGGCTGCTATTGATGTGTTTTGCTGCCGTCTGGATTGTTGACGCCTTTGTGGCCCCGATGGTGACCCTCGCTGAGAGCTTGTGGTCAGTTGGCATTGCAAAGGTCACCAGACAGCTGCCCATGGGGA
>NC_063209.1:21349850-21364850 GCF_017589495.1 Alosa alosa | reverse complement strand
AGGGGGAGAGAGAGAGAGGGAGAGATAGGGGGAGAGAGGGAGAGAGAGGGAGAGAGAGGGGGGAGAGAGACAGAGAGAGAGGGAGAAAGAGAGAGGGGGGAGAGAGAGAGGGAGAGAGAAAGGGGGAGAGAGACAGAGAGAGAGGGAAAGAGAGAGGGGAAAGAGGGAGAGAGAGAGAGGGGAGGGAGGGAGGGAGGGCTCCGATAGATTAGTGGGATAGCATGAAAGGATAGGATTGAGGAAAGAGAGAGTGAGTGAGTGACAAGAAACTGAGAGCGACAGAGAGAAGGAGAGAAAGCAGGAACGAGTGAGAATAGGAGGAATGAGAAAGCAGTGACTGAGCAGGAGAAAAGCAGGCAGGAGAAAAGGGTATGCGAGAGAGAGGGCAAGTGTGAGATCATGAATGGATCTCACACACACACACACACACACACACACACACACACACACACACACACACACACACACAGTCCCACACACAAACACACAGTCACACACACACACACACACACACGCACACACACACACACACACCCACACACACACACACACAGTCACACATTGAGTCTGAGTCTTTGTCCCTCTCCTCCGGAGTGAGCAGAGCGAGCCTCCTTCTGTGTCCTTTCAGTCTTTTCATCTCAGGCCTGTGCTCCTGCTACCCCTCCTTCCTCCTCTCCTCTCCTCTCCTCTCCTCTCTTCCCTCGCTCACAACGGGGCTCAGTGTCCTGCCACAGACACAGAGACATCTCCATCCCTCTCTCCTTCCCTTCTCCTGCCTCTCCTCTCCTCCATCCCTCTCTTCTCCTCCATCCCTCTCTCCTCGCCCTTGTCTCATAGACCAGCCCTTGCTCCAAAAATGCAGCCTGTCTGACATCTGCTTTCAGAGTCTCTTCTTTCAGCTTTTCTCTCAATTTTATGTCTGTGTCTCTAACAGAAAACACACAGACAGAATATGCCAGTACAGAAGAGAAGACTTTTCTCTGTGTCTTTCTCTTTTATTTATTTTTCTTTCTTTCTTTCTTTATTTCTTTCTTTTTTCTTTCTTTATCTATCTATCTATCTATCTATCTACAGTATCTATCTATCTATCTATCTCTAACTGTATCATTCCCCTCTGTCTCTTCTCCATTGGGGCCAGAAGACTCTGACTACCTCATCAGATCCTGATTAAGTCCAAATGAGTCTCTCTGAGAGCCTCGCTGCATCGATTTCTCCTTTGACATCTTGAGCCATAATAATTGGTGCTGAGATTTAGGTCAACCCTGTCTCTGTGATGTTTGCAATCAAACTAGGCTTCACGCTGGGAGATCAACAGTGTGTGTTTATGCTTCTGTGTGTTGGGGGTGTGTGTGTGTGTGTGTGTGTGTGTGTGTGTGTGTGTGTGTGTGTGTGTGTGTGTGTGTGTGTGTGTGTGTGTGTGAGTGTCCACATCACAGATGGCTGGAGGCTAGAAGTCCACACTGCTAGTACACAGACAGAAGAGTCAGTCAGACAGACAGATGTGCAGGCAGGCAGTCCAGTAGACGGTCAGGCAGACAGGCAGGCAGGCAGGCAGTCCAGTAGACAGGCAGGCAGGCAGGCAGGTAGACAGGCAGAGCAGGTAGGAGCAGACGCCTTCCCCATTCCCATGTTCCCCTGCACCGGCTGCTCTCCATGACCCAGTTTCAGAAGCAGTCGAGCAGAGCTGATGCTTCCCCATAGAGGGGCCAAATCACCACCACACCACCCCACCAGCACTCTCCCACAGCCAGCCAGGTGCGCCACTGCTCCTGGAGGAATGGATGTAGAGAGGAAGGGGAAAAAACAACAGGGGGCTGGGGGTGTGCAGGTGAGGAGCCGCCTAATGCCATGAATGTATTTCTCAGGTATGTTAATGCAAAGCAACCCCCAGTAAGATCGAGCGCAACAGGAGTAAACACACAGCTCTTCTCAGATGGAGACATTTTCCATATTAGCAAATCTCACACGTGTCCACTGTTATGAAAAGTATAGTACATAGTATAGTACACCACCCACTCCCACCACCACCAAGAGGGGGATGAGGAGAGAAGAGGGGGATGAGGAGAGAAGAGAGGGATGAGGAGAGAAGAGGGGGATGAGGAGAGAAGAGTGGGATGAGGAGAGAAGAGAGGGATGAGGAGAGAAGAGAGGGATGAGGAGAGAAGAGAGGGAAGAGGGGGATGAGGAGAGAAGAGAGGGATGTGGAGAGAAGAGAGGGAAGAGGGGGATGAGGAGAGAAGAGAGGGGATGAGTAGAGAAGAGAGGAAAAGAGCAGTAGGGTGTCAGCAGCTGGAGCTGAGTGCAGGCGATGGAGGGGCGAGACGGCAGCAGGGCATTTGCATACATTTCATATGAACATGAAGCAGCCAGGATAAAGAGAGGACAAAGGAGGAGGAGGAGAGGGGCAAGAGAGAGAGAGAGAGAGAGAGAAGGAGAGAGACAGAGAGAGGGGGAGGGAGAGAGAGAAGGAGAGAGTGAGGGGATGAGATAAGAAAAAAGAGAGAGAGGAAGTGAGAGCATGAGGGAGGGGAAGAGAGAGCGAGTGAGCAAGAGAAAGGCAAAGGGATGATCTCATGGGGTTAAAGAGCCTGAGCAGAATGAGAACAGACAGAACAAGAGGGCCGAGAGGAGAGAGAGAGAGAGAGAGAGAGAGAACAACCCTCAGTGAGAGGAAGGGGAGAGATAGAGAGAAGGAGGGAGGGACGGAGAGAGATAGAAAAGAGCCAGAAAGAGAGAGAGGGAAGGATAGAGATAGCCTAGATAGAAAAGAGCCCTTAGTGAGAGACAGAAAGGGAGGGATGGAGAGGGTGGGATGGAGAGAGAGATAGAACACAGCCCTTAGTGAGAAAGAGAGAGAGAGATGGAGAGAGAGAGGCATAGAACAGAGCCCTTAGTGAGAGAGAGAGAGAGAGAGAGAGAGAGGATGAGATATTGTAGACGCCTCAGAGAAAGAGAGGAGAGAGGAAACGGGAAAGGGTACCATAGGGACCTTAGAGGCACAAAGAATGAGAGGGATAGAGAGAGAGTGGGGGGAAATGAGATAACAGGGGCCATGGTGAAAGAGTGGGAGAGGGTGAGATAGCAGCGTCATGGCTAGAGAGAAAGAGAGGATTGAGTGAGGGAGAAACGAAAGAGTGGAATGGAGTGATACAGAAAGAGAGAGGGAAGAAGAGGGAGTGAGGGAGAGCATGGAATGGAATGGGGAAGGAATGCAATAATGCTCAGGAAGGAGAAGCAGAAAGAGATTGATGGCCTCTCTCCGCCCTGCACACCGCCATGGACACCGAAATCCATTTGATGGAGGTGGAGGAGGGCAGGCCTCAAGAGGAGCGAGGGGCCGGCGTCTGCACCGCCGATAAGATGAGAGGAGGCAGCACCAAGAGAGGAGGAGAGAGAGGAGGGTATAGAGGAGAGGAGGAGGATGGAGAGGAGGAGAGAGAGGAGGAGGAGAGAGAGGGAGGAAAGAGAGGAGGAGGAGGATGAGAGAGGAGGAAAGAAAGGGGGGTAGAGAGGAGGATGGAGAGGAGGAGAGAGAGGAGGAGGAGAGAGAGGGAGGAGGAGGATGGAGAGGGGGAGAGAGAGGGAGGAAAGAGAGGGGGATGAGGAGGAGGAGTTAAAGGAGGAAAGAGAGGAGGGATGGAGAGGAGAGGAGGAGGATGGAGAGGAGGATGAGGAGGAGAAGAGGGGGGTGGAGAGGGAGGCGACCACTCAGCCAGACAGAAGCAGACACCAGTGGCCAAAACCACAACAGCCTGTGTGTTCATGTTTACCTTCAAACCCTATTTTATTCTATACATTACATTGTACGCTACATTACTTTTATTCTTATGTACATATAGACCCTTTCAATCTGTTCCCAGAGCATCTCTGGTTGAAAAGTTCAAAACAGATATTTTGAAATGAAAATTAATTCTATTATGTGCATGTGTGTATGTGTGCATTTTCCCTGTAGTGCTTCTGTCTCTGGTTTTGTTGGGCTGGTAGTTTTGTTTGCTCCAGCCTATGTCCTGGTCCTCACGGCGCCGCTGATGTGATTGAGTATCTGGAGCTGCACGTGCATTGGTTGGAGCCGCGCTGATCTGCAGCTCTGCGTCTGTGTGTTCAATTGGGCCGCACTTTTATCCTAATGGCGTTTGCACACAAGCAAACATGCCAACGTGATAAAGCGCTGACCAGATTGGTGCTTACAGGAACTTACACGTTTTCCTTCTCTTGTTCTCTCTCAGTCGCTCTCTCACTTTCTCGTAGTCTTTCTCTCTCTCTTGCACACACAAACAAACACACACACTCTCTCTCTCACACACACACAAACACAAAATTCCCTCCCTCTCTCTCTCTCTCTCTCTCTCTCTCTCTCTCTATCGTATGCCGGTCCTTTTAAATGCGTCCTTCATTTTGAACAATTACTGGTGCTGGCATCGTTTCCATGTGGCCACTTAGGCAAGCAGGCGACAGAAATCTCATCCTAAGGTGCTTAGAGAGACAGAGAGAGATGGAGACATGGATGTGTGTGTGTGTGTGTGTGTGTGTGTGAGGTGTAATTAAGACAGAGGCGGTGTGTTTTTCTGTCCAGTCTTGGCATTGATCTGGCCGGGGATTTGAAATGCCTCTCATTTCCTGTCAGTAATGTGGATGGATGAGGCCATAGAGCTGAGAGAGAGATGAGGAGAGAGAGAAGGGGAGAGAGAGAGAGGGAGAGAAAGGGAGAGAGGGAGAGAGAGAGATTGTTAGAATGGGAGAGTGGATGAGAGAAAGAGAAAGAGAGACAGAGTCAGGGTAACAGGGTGAGAGAAAGAGAGAGGAAGACACACACACACACACACACCACACACACAACTATCTCAATCTCAAGCTCTGTGGTTGTCTCTTCATCAGAACAGGAAATAAGGCAGCAGTGGCTCCATTCTAGAAGCGTGATTGTCATCTTTATTCATTTGGTCCCACAAACAAACACACACACACACACACACACACACACACACACAGACACACACACACACACACACACACAAACACGCACAAACACGCACACACACACACACACACACACACACACACACACACACACACGCACACAGCTGTGCTACGCCCCACTGTCTGCCTGTCAGTGCCACCAGGGTGTGAGAGCCCACATGGGAAAAGAGGTTTTGTCTTCTGTGAGTGTCTGGAGTGCCTGCATGCGTTTGATAGTATTCATGCGAGTGGGTCTGAGTGTGTGTGTGTTTTGTGATTGTACTTGTGGGCCTGTGCATGTCCAGTGGTGTTTGTGTGTGTGTGTGTGTGTGTGTGTGTGTGTGTGTGTGTGTGTGTGCCAGCTCAATAGAGTACAGTATGTGTGTGTGTGTGTGTTTTTGTCTGTGTGTGTGTGTGTCTTTGTCTCTTTGTGTCTGTGTTTATGCGTTTATCAGTCTGTGTGTGTGTTTGCAAATGTGTGCCTCTTTGTGCCTCTGCCTGTGTGTGTGTGTGTGTGTGTGTGTGTGTGTGTGTGTGTGTGTGTGTGTGTGTGTGCGCGTGTGTGTGCAGTTAAGTGGGAGCTTTTGCCTCTTCACCAAAAAGACTTAAAGTCACCAGTTACATTCTTAACCTTTGGCATTACGCTCAATTACACTTGAGTTGCATCAGTGTGTGTGTGGGGGTGGTCCCCAAGGGGTGTGTGTGTATGCGTGTGTGTGGAGGGGGTGGTCCCCAAGGGGTGTGTGTGTATGACACTGAGTTGGCCTGTAGGGACAGGATAGCGGTGTGTTAGTGCTCTTCCTCTCATTAACAACTTATCTGAGGAGCCCGCTGCCTATTCCCTTCCCCAACACACACACACACACACACTCCTCCACCACCTCAGACTACCCCTCCAGGCACCCTTGTCACCCCCGAGGGGGGCCGCCAGTATGTTTTTTAGGAAGTGTGCCCCCCCCTCCCCTCCTCCTCCTCCTCCTCCTCTGGCTCCCGGGCAACTGCACTGGCATTGGAGTTCAACTTCAAAGAGCCATGACCAGGCGCCTCATCTAGAGACACCCCCTCCCCCCACACACACATACACACACACACACACACACACACACACACACACACACACACACACACACACACACACTCACACTCACACACACTCACACACACACTCTCCACACTCACACACACACACACACTCACACACACACACACACACACACACACACACACACACACACACACTCACACACACACACACACACACACTTGCGCACCCATCCGCCCTCCGGTTCTGCCGTCGTCCCCTCTCTCTCTCCGTCACCCTCTCTGTCTGCTTATTCCTCTTTTGCACTCTTCTTATCTATCCTTTTTTTCTTTATCTCTCTCTCTCTCTCTCCCTCTATCTCTTTCTCTCTCTCTCCCTCCATCTCTTTCTTTCTCTCTCCTGCTTTCTCTCATACTGGTATAACTTCATCTTCAGATTCAACAATTTACTCTCCCTTCCGCTTCACTCTTGTACATTTAACATTAATGTGGGCTTTAAAATGTTTTAAATTATTCTGTCATATTTCCGGTGGGTTCAAACGAATGTTAATGGCATGACTACGGCAATCCTGTGAAAGCGTTGAAAATGTGATAATATAAATAATAATAATAATAAATAATAAAACAGACAAGCGCATGCTCCATGCAAAGTAAATAGTGAGAATACAGCATTTATGGAAAACAGTTGCAATATTTCTTTCTCTTCACCTCTCTCTCTCTTTTTATTGCTCCATCTCTGTCTCTCTCTCTCTCTGAATGCAGCCTCTCTCTGTCTCTCTCTCTGAATGCAGCCTCTCTCTGTCTCTCTCTCTCTCTGAATGCAGCCTCTCTCTGTCTCTCTCTCTCTGCAGTTCAAGTCAATTCAAAGCACACTTAATTGTCCATTGAAAAGGACGCAGCATAGAACCTGTGGCACTGACATATAGAACACATCAAAACACAAAAATAATAGATAATTATTACTTTAATTATGAAACATTTCTCCAGCATGTGCCCCCAGTGTGGTTAGAGGGTCTATGGGGTGGGTTAGAGAGATGCACACTTCCCCAAACTGTGTTCATGGTGTAACCTGGGCTGGACTATCCAGAGAACAGGGCCTTAGGGAGATGCCAGGCCTTTGACAGACTGTCACTGTCCATAGACGTCCTACGTGAGCGGAAGCATTATCAGCTGCCTGTACACACACACACACACACACACACACACACACTCAAATGTGTGTGTCCATTTCCTTTTCTCCCCACAATTAAATTCTCGTGCCAAACCGAGGGAGAGAGAGAGTGGAGAGTAGATTAATTTATATGTTAATGCGGGCCGAGAGGAGAGGGGACTCTGTGACAGTCAGAGATCCGTCTTCGTCTGAATTGTCTGAACTGAAGTGTCCGTCTGAATGCTCAACACACTCAAGTGTTGGGCTTAGGGAGGAATAAAGAGAGCCGTCATATTAATGTGTGTGTGTGTGTGTGTGTGTGTGTGAGTGTGTGTGTGTGTGTGTGTGCTCCTTGGGTCACACACACTGGGGTGGGAGAGGAGAGTGTGTGCTCCCAGTCTGTGTGTGTGTGTGCTCCTTGGGTCCACACACACACACACACACACACACACACACACACACTGGGGTGGGAGAGAAGAGTGTGTGCTCCCAGTCTGTGTGTGTGTGTGTGTGTGTGAAAGAGAGAGAGTTGATAGGACATTCTTTGACTGAGGAAGAATGGGAGTGAAAGTGATGGAGGAGTGGAAAGAAGACAGCTCGCAAAAAAGAGAAGAGAGAGAGAGAGAACAGGACCCACACATGGAACATTATTGATAGAATGAGAAAGCGAGAGGGAGGGAGAGAGAGAGAGAGCAATGAAGATCGGAGCGTGTTCACACGAAGAGCACACCAGCAATATACAGATTCTGTCAAAAGACAAACAATACACAGGAAGTGGACAAACAATACACAGGAAGTGGAAATACAATTGTGATGCATGAGTGTCGACACTGACACTGGTCAGCTATTAATGAGAAAAAATCAAAGAGCACGCGCCCACACAGTGGCCAACACACACACACACACCCTCACACACACACACACACACACACACACACACACACACACACACACAAGCACACACACGCATACACACTCACACACACACGCGCGCGCGAGCGCGTGTGGGAGCGAGTGATGATGGTGATGAGGATGAGGATGATGAAATGCGGAGCTCCAGTAGTAGGCTACCGGGGCAAGGACTGGAGAGACGCTGGGGAGAGAGAGAGAGAGAGAGAGAGAGAGACAGAGAGAGAGAGAGAGAGAGAGAGAGTGGATCCTCCGCTCGGCGATTCCTAAAACCAATTACGGCCTCGCCAGAAACAAGAGAATCTCCTCTCACAATTAGCACTTTAATTGAGGTCAGTCTTGTTAATTTAGTGGCGAATTAGAACAGTTAATGTGCATTTATTAGGCAAGCCAAGGGACAAGGCAAAAATAAGGTAGCAGAGAAAATTACCTCTTAAGTAATAGGAGGTCCCCTTCCTTAGTCAATTAGGGCAGTGTAATTGTGCGGCTGTGTATGTGTGTGTGTGTGTGTGTGTGTGTGCCATCACGCTGAAGGATGGTTTGGCCTGCTTTCCTTTTCTGGGCTGGTCCAGAACGATGTGGAGAGATAGAATGTGTGTGTGTATTTGTGAGTCTTAATATTGTCCTTCAGCTGAATGTCAACACACACACACACACACACACACACACACACACACAGATATGCCCCACAGACTGACATTCCTCTTTCCTCCATGACACACACAGAGGAGTGGAGCGATTGCATAGAGAGAGAGGTGAGGAAGAGGAAAGCTCTACTCACTGGGAAATAATGCATGTGAGCCATGAAGAGCGGAGACTGACGTCAGTAGTGAATAGTGTTTACTGTCATCTCACACACCCGTGGAGAAAGCTGCTATTTGTGCAAAAGAAACAGGTTTCATCTTACACACACACACACACACACACAGCACACACACACACACACACACACACACACACACACACACACACACACACACACAAAGACATACACTCACACACACACACACACACACACACACACACACACACACACACACATACACACACATACACACATACACACACACCGCACACACACACACAGGTGCTTAACAGAATCAAGAACATCATGTGGAGAACCCACCAGGTGTGGAAGCAAATCAGTGGATGGAAAAAAAGCTGTTAGTTTGTGTTGTGTGTGAAGAAGCCAGGTAGGAGTGACAGCAGAGATGGAGCTTGCAAATGAATAATAGATGTGTGTGTGTGTGTGTGTGTGTGTGTATGTCTGTGTGTGTGTGAGTGTATAGTCTGTGTGTGTGTGTGTGTGTGTGTGTGTGTGTGTGTGTGTGTGTGTGTGTGTGTGTGTGTGTGTGTGTGTGTGTGTGTGTGTGTGTGTGTGTGTGTGTGTGTGTATACACCTCTATATTGGCCTGGTGTAACTCCAGGGGGTTGATTCCATCCCATCTTTATTAGGGTGAGATTCGCTCTTCAGAGGAGAGAGCAGATGTTCCCTTTCTGTTCACAACACTCTCCATGTAGGAAGGTCGTAAGGACTGTGTGTGTGTGTGCGTGTGTGTGTATATGTGTGTTAGATTGTGTGTGTGTGTGTTTATTCATGTGTGTATGTGTTTATTTATATACAGTATGTGTGTCTGTGTGTGTGTGTGTGTGTGTGTGTGTGTGTGCACAAGCTTGCAAGTTTGCTCATGTTTCCGGTAGATGTATTGCAGTAAGGGTGTGTTTCTCATTTCACATCTGAGTTATTTATTTGTGTGTGTGTGTGTGTATGCCCACATCATCATCCGTCCTCGATGTGAGAAGATTTGTTGAAAGCACAATTATAGGTCTGCCTAGACAACACTTTGATTCTGTAATAGAGAGGGTTGACCTTAGTATAATGTGGGAATAAGAGTAACCTCTCCGATATCAGATGAGATCTCAAAAATATGAAACCTTGAAGTGTTGACAAGCTGTTTGTCGACAAGCTGCAAGCTGCTCACTTTGAGAATAGGGGATGGTTTTAAAAAACTGTGACCTAGATGGAGAATGCTTTCAAGAGCTGTTTTGGTTGCATGGTGGTACTTTTTCCCTCTTCTACATGACATTTGTCAAGTATAATCTTGACGATGTTGTTTCTTGTTCAGAAATTAGATTTCGATTTACACAATGTGCTTGCTCTGTTACAGCAGCTCAACATACACAAACTTATACACATACAGTGCACTGGAAAAAATACACAACACTTTCACACACACAGACACACAGACACACACACACACACACACATAGAGTAGTATTTTTAGTTCGTAGCGCAGTGGGGTCCACCCTAATATCCGTTCCCCCCCAACACGTGCACACCTCTCCAGGACTGGCCTGCCAGTACAACCACTCGGACATATGGACACAAACCTGCCACCTGTGTGTGTGTGTGTGTGTGTGTGTGTGTGTGTGTGTGTGTGTGTGTATCGGTGTGCGCATGCGTATGGCCGGCAATGACGGCATCTTTTGATTTTGCCCACCTTTTATTTAATCTAACGCCAGCCCTCCTGAAATTAGAATGAATGTGCAGGTATTTCAGAGGTGTGAAAATAAAGCTCTTTTGTTATTTCTCTCCCTCTCTCTCTCTCTCTCTCTCTCTCTCTCTCTCTCTCTCTCTATCTCTCTATCTCTTTCTCTCTCAGCCGTTGCCATTGCTCTGTTTATCATTGCGGTGCATTCCAAGGTAACCTTCTGGAAGGGCTGCTGGAATGTCAGCTCTGCGCTTTTGTCTTCTTGGAACACCGTGAACACAAACATCTGCCATGGCATCATGAGGCAGGAGAGCGGCCAAACGCACACGCACACACACACACACACACACACACACACACACACACACACACAGCCTGTTATATCGGTTGCCATCTCGCTCTCCTGATCGCATAGCAAGCTCAAAATGAGACTCTAGGCTGACACCAGCTCCCTCAGCAGACACAAGAACGTTCCATCTGTGTGTGTGTGTGTGTGTGTGTGTGTGTGTGTGTGTGTGTGTGTGTGTGTGTGTGTTTGCACACGTGTGTGTGTGTGTTAACACACTCATTCAGCGTCAAACACGCCATCAATGCTCTTTGGCGCAGGTGATCTGGCTGCAGCACTTTGCGCGGGTGAATTATGCATCGGGATTACGTAAAGCGGCAACTTATCCATTTTTAATCCAACATATTTCCTCGTTAAAGTGCAGAGGGGTGATGAATATTTAGGGGCCGGGAGGAAATGTCGGCGTCTGAGGAGAATTGTGTGTGTGTGTGTGTGTGTGTGTGTGTGTGTGTGTGTGTGTGTGTGTGTGTGTGTGTGTGTGTGTGTGTGTGTGTGTGTGTGTGCACCACCCGTCACCCATTTCCCCTGCTGAAGAAATGAAACCTTATGTCCCTATTGCCTCTCCATGTTTCTCTCACTCTTTCTCCCTTCCTCTCTCGTTCTTTCTTTTATTTCTTCTCTCTCTCTCTCTCTCTCTCTCTCTCTCTCTCTCTCTCTCTCTCTCCCTCTCTCTCTCTCTCCCCCTCACTCCCTGTCTCAAGTGAAACCATGAAGTATTTAGACTACAGTGCGGTAATTGCAATCAATGTGTTCTGCAAAATATTCAGTGGATGTTTTGAGTTGTCGGTCGATCGATCTCTCTTTCTCTCTGCGCTACATGCCAAGCTAATAAATGATCACTGCATGTGCTAACACTGCTCACTTAGCACACTATTTACCTTGAGGCAGTACACGCCACGAACAAACACAATTGACTTAGTCTCACAAACACGGTTGTGTTTATGTTACCCAGTCAACAAGTCAGCAGGCAACAAAACACACACACACACACACACACACACACACACACACACAGAAACATATAGACACACACACACAGACACACACACACACATCGAGGGGCCTGAGACTGAGCGGGAGGCTTTTAAACCCCTCTATAGAACACTGTGTGATTCTCCCCATCCCACTTAATACTCCTGGGCTCAAGGTTTGGCCATCTTCTCTTTCTCCTTCTCGCTTTCCTGCTCCCCATTTCTAACCCCACCCCCCTTCACTATCTGTCTACTTCACACTCTCTCTCTCTCTCACACACAACACACACACACACACACACACACACACACACACACACATTCTGAAGACCATCGCGGAATGGCAGTCAGGCTCAGGGTCAACAGTGCCATCTACTGTTACGGCTTCACACGACACACAGACTCTCTGTCTCTCTGTCTCTCTCTCTCGCACACATACACACACTCACACACACACTTGTACACACGTGCACCCACACTCAGAAGGTGAAGGAGGAGGAGGAGGAGGAGAGAGAGAGATAGCCCTGGCGTCTGCGAAGCAGCAAATAGTTTAAGAGCCATTCTCTTGGCTTATTATATTACACTCATTCATTTGCTAATTGTTTCATCGATTGTAAAATTACCAGCAATGCAGCATTTACTGTGTGTGTGTGTGTGTGTGTGTGTGTGTGTGTGTGTGTGTGTGTGTGTGTGTGTGTGTGTGTGTGTGTGGTTAGGATACAGAAGATAAGGAACACAATATTCGGAGAAGGGGGAGACAAAGACAGAGGGCAAGTAGTAGAGAAGAACAGCGCTAGGCTAGGCTAGGCTAGGCTAGGCTACAGAGGGAGGAAGGGGAGTAGGGAACAATAGCAGGAGCTGTCGGAGAAACTACACAGGATGAGAGAGATAGAGGAGAGGAAAGGAGAGAGGGATATTTAGAGTGATAGATAGTAATAGTTTCCCTTAATGCTGTCAATGTTCTAATTGTTATGCTGTTTTAATTGTGCTTTGGCAACACTGTACTTACAGTCATGCTAATAAAGCAACCTTGAATTGAATTGAATTTAATTGATAGAGAGAGGGAGGGAGTGGGGAAGAGAGAGAGAGAGGGGAAGAGGAGAGAGAGAGACAGAGGCCAAGACAGAGAGAGACAGAGGCCAGGGGAAGAGAGAGAGAGAGACAGAGGCCAAAGGACTGAGGGGCCAGGAGAAATGGAGGGATGGAGAGAGAGGGGGGAGAGAGAGAGAGAGGAGCCAGCACAGTGTTTCTGCCTGTTCATGTGTGACAAATAAAAGAGCTGACAGAGGCGGTGGCAGAGTCTCACCCTCAAGGCTGTCAGCGCTTTCCTTTAAGCAGAGAGGGAGAGAGGGAGAAAAGGAGGGAGAGAGAGATAGATAGATAGATAGAGAAATGGAGAGAATGAGGGAGGCGAGCCGAAATGAAAATGAAGGTGTAGGGAAAGAGAGAGAGAGAGTAAAGAAAGAGAGTAAAAGGGAGAAAGAGAGAGTAGAGAGAGAGAGAGAGGGAGAGAGGCTGGCCGGTTTACAGAGCTTCCTCCTCCTCTTTTCCCCTCTTCCCCCACTCGCGCAGCGCCGGCGGAGGGGAGATGGAATTTGACAAGAGAGAAAATTGATTTTCGGGGATGAGATTTAGGTGTGATAGGCAAGCGTGTTGAAGGTGAGCGAAGAGGTGCGAGTCATTAGCACAGCTGCTGCCATCGTCTGCATCTCCCCAGAGAGAGAGAGAGAGAGAGAGAGAACAAACGAAAGAGTTAGAACAAGAGGTAAGGATAAAGACTAAAAGTGTGGTAGAACGACAGAAAGAAAGAGACCAGGGGAAGAAAGCAGATGGGGGAGAATTTTTGGAGAGAGGGATGAATAGAGCAGAAAGAGAGGAAGGACGAGAGAGAATGAGAGCTGAAAGGTTGAGGTGTGGGATGGGACGTGAAGAAAAGAGCAGTGTGACAGCATGACGAGCCGGCTCCTATTACGGGAGAATGAGGCTCATCTGCCACATGTTTAGACCCTAATTAAGTCCCATTACAGCAGCAGGTCCACCCACTAAACCAGCCGGGCCTCAGGCCAAGTGGAACTCCGCTTCTCCTCACCGAGGGAGAGAGAGAAGGAGAGAATGGAGGGAAAAGAGAGACAGAGACAACGGAAGAGATAGAGACGTGTGTGTGTGTGTGTGTGTGTGCGCAGCGCAGTGTAGCGCATGCGCGCGCGGCGCAAGCGCGTATGCGGCGCGGCGCGGTGCGTGGCAGCGCAAAGCATGTGCCAAGAGATGCGCGTGCGCGTGCGTGTGTGTGAGCCTGTGTGTGTGTGTGTGTGTGAGAGAGAGAGAGAGATGTGTGTGTGTGTGTGTGTGTGTGTGAGAGAGAGAGAGCGTGTGTGTGTGTTTCCGGGTGTGTGCTCATGCGCTTGTCCTCTGTGCACATGCCGATTCAATGTTTGGTGTCAGAGCACAGCAGCACACAGAGCAGCTGGAGGACTCTAGCGCTTACACTGGCCACAGCACAGCAGCACACAGAGCAGCTGGAGGACTCTAGCGCTTACACTGGCCACAGCACAGCAGCACACAGAGCAGCTGAAGGACTCTAGCGCATCACACTGGACACAGCACAGCACAGAGCAGCTGAAGGACTCTAGCGCTTACACTGGCCACAGCACAGCAGCACACAGAGCAGCTGAAAGACTTTAGCGCTCACACTGGACACAGAGCACAGCAGCAAGCCCCAAGCTGTCCCAGCCCTGGCCGCATAATTAAGAAACTCCATTTTGATTTTCACTGAAGCTAAGATTTATTTATTTGTTTCCCTCCACATCATTGTTGTTGTTGTTGTTGTTGTTGTTGGTTCTTTACTTTCTTTCTCTCGTCTGTTCCCTTCCTTTGAGCCGGAATAAAAAGTGACTTCAAGGGCTTGTGCGCGAGAGAGAAAGAGCTGACAAACAGCTCGGAGACCCTCCACGAGAACACAACCTGAATGTGGCTCACCGCACGTAGGAAAATAACACACCTTTCTCAAACTAGAAAGGAAGCGGGACGCCTGTCACACTTCAACTGTCACATGTCTCATACCAGGAGCTCACGACTGCTCCCCCCTGCAAAGTATTTAAAAAAAGAAATGGGGTGATTTTGACACGCTTCTAGAAGTTT
>NC_063209.1:21342350-21344850 GCF_017589495.1 Alosa alosa | reverse complement strand
ATTTCAAAGGACTGGGTTTTACAGAGCCTCTCAAATATTAAGCAAAGCTAGTGCCGCTCTCTTCTTGCCAGATCTGACCCTGCCAAACTAGATGAGGTGTTTATGGAGATGAAGAAAGCAGCCAACGGTACACTCTACAGCCTCCTACCTGTGTGTGTGTGTGTGTGTGTGTGTGTGTGTGTGTGTGTGTGTGTGTGTGAGAGAAAGAGAGAGAATGTGTGTGTGTGTGTGAGAGAGAGAGAGCCGTGCCTTTTCTGGGAACCCATTGTTTTTTCAAGTAGTTGAGTTGGCGCAGAGTTGGTTGCCATTACTGATACAGAATAGGCAGTCAGTGGACACATCAGCCACTCCTGATAAATGTGTATGAATATGATTTAGCTGCACTCATCAATCCTTATACATGACCGCACACAATGGACACTCAAACCTTCAAAACAATTCATGTAGAAAGAGCAGTAGACCATGGCTATATTTTCCCATCATCCTCTCTGCTCTGTGTTGTTGTTTTTCCCCAAAGGAGTGTGGGCATTGCGGAACAGCAGCATCGACACAGGCGACCTGGAGATCGGCCGGCGGGTGACCCAGGAGATCCCCCCTGGCGTGTTCTGGAGGTCCCTGCTCCACCTCAGCCAGCCCCAGTTCCTCAAGTTTAACATCTCCCTGGGCAAGGACGCCCTGTTCGGGGTCTACATCCGCAAAGGCCTGCCCCCCTCCCATGCCCAGGTACACCACCAGCACATTCCGTGCGCACACACACATGTCCAGTGTCCACAATAGTATTCAAATGTATTCCTTATCCAGGGTTATTTACGCTCCATATCCCACATAAGCATGTTTTATGTATACATCATTGACTCCGAGGGTACTTAAACATGCATACATCCAGGCAGGAGGAATTATAGAGTCCAAGCATGGGGTGGATCAGTTATCTTTTCTTTTTACTGTGTAAGCGTGCACACACATGTGTACACACACACACACACACACACACACACACACACACACACACACACACACACACACACACACACACACACACACACACACCTCATATCAAACAAAACAAATCTCTATGCAGATTAACCATTATAGCTACTCGTTCCCTCTGACAGGAACGCGTTTGCAGATACATGCGTTTAAAACACACACACACACACACACACACACACACACACACACACACCTCTCTATCCACTTGTCCAGCACATCTTCACTTGCACAATTATATTCATGGGCACTCGTGTCTTGAGAAATCTGCGGGGTAAGCAGCACTGGGTGTCAGCACCCGTTCTTATGTTATCAAGCTCTGAGAGGGGGAGAGCTGCAGATAATGCCCTCATTATCCTGTCCCGCTGTGCATGCATATGTGTGTGTGCGTGTGCGTGCATGCATGCATGTGTGTGTGTGTGTGTGTGTGTGTGTGTGTGTGTGTGTGTGTGTTTGTGCGTTTCTCTCTGCATCTGTGTTCCGAGTCAGTGCGTTTATTGACTATATGTAAGTATGATGACAGCTCTCCTTCTCTGTGCTGTTCTCCTGATAGGTGGTGAGCGACGCGTAAGGGCTTAGGAGCACAGGGCTCTCTAAACCTGGACCCTGCGCAGGGCTCCAGTCATGCTTACAATAGCTCAAGCCTCCCAACAGCTTAAGCTGTACACGGAATGAGAGTAAATCACCAGGCAACAGGAAGGCTGCAACCATAATATATCCACAGGCATAAATGCTTATGGCATTACTGAGTTGAGAATAACACTTTAGATTTTTAAGCTTGCCATTATGCAGGGATTTCTGTTTGGTCCAATAGCACACTGCTGGAATTACTTGCAAATTGAGAAATAATTCAATAACATTAAAAAGCAAAATTGATGTTTTGATTGGGTTATGAGCAATGGCTTGAACATGGCTGTTACGTATGGTTATGGTTGTATGCAGAACACGCTCACGGCGTGCACAGAGTTTATACAATCCTGGCCTCACTACAAAAATCAACCATCGCTTCCCAGCACTTTCCTGTCCCATAATACAAATGTAAAATATCAAATGAGCCACTTATGTACATATTATCCTGGTGGCCATTGTACATGTAGAAGATGTCTCTCTACTGCTCTTCTGTAGCACAGTGCATGAAAAGAGCAAAGGTTCTCCTCACACAGATTGC
This sequence comes from Alosa alosa, assembly GCF_017589495.1. Taxonomy (NCBI): domain Eukaryota; kingdom Metazoa; phylum Chordata; class Actinopteri; order Clupeiformes; family Clupeidae; genus Alosa; species Alosa alosa. Next base: position 21,342,695 of record NC_063209.1, on the reverse strand, counting down.
ACCATTATGTCTTTATTCTCTCTCTACTCCACCCTACTCCATCTCTAGGCTGGGCTTTGGGTAGTCTGCTGTGATGATAGCCTGATAGAGAAAGAGAAAAATTGGGGCATTTCTCACACTTTTGGATTTGAACACTATCCCCTTGCTGATACGAATCTCTCATAGTGGGCTTAGTTTGACTACATGTAGTGTACTACAATAAAGAAAAAAAGGGGAAAAAAAAAGATTATTCTCTCGCAGAGATCATAATATCGTTATTCTGCTGATAGCTATCTCTTGCATTGTGTTCAGTCATGCTGTATGGAGTGTCACAGTCAATGGAAAAGGAATTTGAAGAAAATTAAT
>NC_063209.1:21334850-21337350 GCF_017589495.1 Alosa alosa | reverse complement strand
AGTATTGAGACTGGTGGTGGGTATACTACAGATGGCGATAGCACTGCTGCTACCGCTAATTACTACTAATGTTGATGTTAGCATAAACTAATTAGCTAATTAGCATACCATTAGCTTCACTTCCTATTTAAACTGTATCATGGAAATGAACCACTGTTTGATTTAATTTCATTGTCTTGATTTATCTTTCCTCTTTGCTCTCTCTCTCTCTCTCTCTCTCTCTCTCTCACTTTTCCCTAGTTTTTCTCCCTTGCTCCTTCCATCCTACCTCCTCTCGTCCCATCAAGCTCTTCCTCTTTTCTCTCTCTCACTCTTCCCCCCACTGGAGATGATGGTCTTTAAAGTGGTTTTTTAAAGAGTCAGGTGGACAGGCCACAGTATTTATGTTCCATTGTGTTTCTTTCATTTCCTTTTATCATGGCTGGTGGTTTTAATGTTATGCAGATTAGAAAAAGAGTGTTAAACATCTCTTTCTGTCTCTCTCTCTCTCTCTCTCTCTCTCTCTCTCTCTCTCTCTCTCTCCTTCTTCTCTGTCTCAGCGGCGTGTCCAGTGCTGTGCAGTGGGAACGGTCAGTACGATAAGGGCTCGTGCATCTGCTACAGCGGCTGGAAGGGCCCCGAGTGTGACGTGCCGGTCACCCAGTGCATCGACCCTGTTTGCAGTGGACATGGCTCCTGCACCCAGGGCACCTGCGTCTGCTCGCTGGGCTACAAGGGAGACAGCTGTGCTGAGGGTCAGTGTGTGTGTGTGTGTCTGTGTGTGTGTGTGTGTGTGTGTGTGTGTGTGTGTGTGTTTGTGTGTGTGATATGCCGTGACAGAGAAGCAAGTCCCACTTCTTCTCTTTGTCCACCCTGTAAGTTATGTTGCTGCATGGTCTGGCTGCAGTCTTCTCTGTCAGGCATGAGCCCCCAGTCATTGCAGTGTGTGCTGAGGGATCTGGGCCGACGCTCCCCGCAAGCACACTGAATGAGGAGGGCCAGCCAAAGGACAGTCTGAACAGTGAGCGTATTTATACACACACACACACACACACACACACACACACACACACACACACACACACACACACACACAGACACACACACACATACACACACACAGACACATACACAGACACACACACACACACACACACACAGACAGACAGACACACAGACAGACAGACACACACACACACACACACACACACACACACACACACACACACACACACACACACACACACACACACACACACAACAACACACACACACACACACACACACACACACACACACACAGACACAAACACACACACACACACACACACACACACACACACACACACACACACACACACACAGACAGACACACACACAGACAGACACACACAGGTATGCTCCCATGATGGACGTCTCCAGCGTGTCCCTGTGTTCATCAGCAGATCATCTGTCTGCGGAGTGACTGAGTTTGGGCCACAGCAGCAGCAGCAGTTAATGTGTGAAGCAGCAGAAGTATCCATCAGAACCCGAGCACAGGCCTAGAGAACCCGAGCACAGGCCTGGAGGCAGCCTTATGGATCTGAGTATCCATCAGAACCCGAGCACAGGCCTAGAGAACCCGAGCACAGTCCTGGAGGCTGCCTTATGGATCTGAGTATCCATCAGAACCCGAGCACAGGCCTGGAGGCTGCCTTATGGATCTGAGTATCCATCAGAACCCGAGCACAGCCCTGGAGAACCCGAGCACAGTCCTGGAGGCAGCCTTATGGATCTGAGTATCCATCAGAACCCGAGCACAGGCCTGGAGGCTGCCTTATGGATCTGAGTATCCATCAGAACCCGAGCACAGGCCTGGAGAACCCGAGCACAGTCCTGGAGGCTGCCTTATGGATCTGAGATCTGGCCTCCAGCAGGCATCAGCATCGGCCCCCTACTGATGAACTTGCAATGTGTGCAGGAGAGTTTAGCTCCTTCAGAGACAGAGAGAAGGAGGTGGGAGAGGAGGAGGGAGAGAGAAGGAGGTGTAAGAGAAGGAGGTGGGAGAGAAGGAGGGAATAGAGAAAAGGGTGTAGAGAGAAGGAGGTGGAGAGAAGGAGGGAGGAGAGAAGGAGGTAGAGAGAAGGAGGTGGAGAGAAGCAGGGAGGAGAGAAGAAGGGGGGAGAGAAGGAGATGTGAGGGAAGGAGGTAGAGAGAAGTAGGTAGAGAGAAGGAGGTAGAGAGAAGGAGGGGGGAGAGAAGGAGATTGAGGGAAGGAGGGAGGAGAGAAGGAGGTAGAGAGAAGGAGATGGAGAGAAGGAGGGAGGAGAGAAGGAGGTAGAGAGAAGGAGGTGGAGAGAAGGAGGGAGGAGAGAAGGAGATTGAGAAAAGGAGGTGTAAAGGTAGAGACCCAGAGGGAGGGGAAATGATAGTTTGTAGCTGACAGAGAGTGTTGATAATGTGAGCATCTGTGGACAGTGTGTGGGCAGACAGGGCTACCCAAGTACAGAGTGATATTTAAAAGAGCGTCGACTCGGGGCTC
>NC_063209.1:21312350-21329850 GCF_017589495.1 Alosa alosa | reverse complement strand
CCCACCTGCCTCACCTCTCTTTCATGCACACAGGCATGCGCACACACACACACACACACACACACACACACACACTCTCTCTCACTCACACACACAGACACACAAAGATATGCATACCCATGAATATATGCACACAATGAAGAGACAGATATTTTACAGATATTTTTATAAGTTAGATTCACACACTCACACACACACATACATTTAGATGAAAACATGCTCACAATACCTTAAATCACACACACACACACACATACACCGTGCACTGTGAGCACCCTCATGTCTGAGTTTATGCTGTTTTTGTTGTAATCATCTGATTTCCATTGTGCATGAAAATGACCTTTGAACCCAACCCCCACCCCCCTCCCCCCCTTCTCTTCCTCTCATCACACGTTCACTCTGTCTGTTTTTATTGTTTGTTTGTTTGTGTTTGGTTTTGTGTGTTTGTTTTGTTTTCCAATGCAGACTATTGGGATGTGATTGACGCAGGTACGGTATCTCGTCGCTCTCCCTGTGTGCTAGCTTGAGGCTGCATCGCCTCCTAGTGCGTTCGTGTGGGGCTTGGGCTTTGTAGAGAAGTGTGCTTGCATCCTCTCTCTCTCTCTCTCTCTCTCTCTCTCTCTCTCTGTCTAGCCGCTTGTAGACTAGCGACTGTGACGTAGACAATGCCTAGTGGGGGAGAGGGGGTGGAGGGTTCGAGCGGAGGGTGTGAAATGGGTGTGTGCAATCGTGTGTTTGGTTGACATTTCAATGTTTGCCATGTTTTTTGTTTTGATTGATTTTTATCTGTGGATTGCTGTGTGACGTAATGTGATCTTACTGATAACATTATTTGCACACAAACAGACACACACACACACACACACACACATAGTTGCGGTTCAGCCACAAATCTCAACCTCTAAATATGAAGCTCTCTAGGCTGCTTCCTGGCCCATTCTAGTGTCCTTCTCCATATGAAGCTCTCTAGGCTGCTGCCTGGCCCATTCTAGTGTCCTTCTCCATATGAAGCTCTCTAGGCTGCGTCCTGGCCCATTCTAGTGTCCTCCTCCATATGAAGCTCTCTAGGCTGCGTCCTGGCCGATTCTAGTGTCCTTCTCCATATGAAGCTCTCTAGGCTGCTGCCTGGCCCATTCTAGTGTCCTTCTCCACAGTTGCCCACTCCAGTGTCCATCCTCCCCTTTAGTTGCAGCTAAAGACAAAACTAGATGTCCAGCCAGTCTACCTCACGTTAGATCTTGAGGGGTCATTGAATCTGGGGTGTCCTAAAATGGCAAAGCATAACAGGGTAGAGACAGAGTCTATTGGATTTCTTTGGAAAGTCCCATTCCATGACCACACACACACACACACACATACACCAAACCTCCTGACATTCCATGTCCTTGTCTGCAAATGACACAGAGGATGAAAACATCCTGGTCTCCCTCCCACCGTCTTCTGAGGGAGACGTACAGAACAGAAGCCCTCACCGTCTCACTGGGATGGTTACATAACCAAGAACTAGGGCAGAGAGAGAGAGAGGGAGGGAGGGGGGGAGAGATGAAGGGAGGGAGAGAGAGAAGAAGGGAGAGAGAAAAGGGGGGGATAAAAAGAGACAAAAGAAAGAGATGCACAGTGAGCAAGAGACAGACTAGCGAGAGGAAATGAAGAGAGAATACATAAAGAGGTGAAAATGAGAGATACACAGAGAGAGAAAAGGTGGATGGATAGACACAGAGAGAGAGGGAGAACAGAAGGGGTGTGTGTGTGTGTGTGTGTGTGTGTGTGTGTGTGTGTGTTTAATGGGCTCTGGCTGAGGAGCAACATCCAGTGGTTGTCAGCTTCCTCTCTCCCACCTGCTGCGCTTCATCTGTCTGAGGCCTGGAATTGTGTTCCCACATGACTGAACACAGGAGACCCAGATGCATGTGTGTGTGTGTGTATGTGTGTGTGTGTGTACACGTTTTTGTGCATATGCAAATGTTTTTGTCTGTGTATGTTTGTGTGTGTGTGTGTGTGTGTGTGTGTGTGTGTGTGTGTGTGTGTGTGTGTGTGTGTGTGTGTGTGTGTGTGTGTGTGTGCATTACCTGCACTGACAAGTCACACAACGTCAGTCTGTGTACTTCTGCTGTTGGATCTGTGCCAGGAGTGTGTGTGTGGGGGGGGAATAAAAGGTGCCGGAATCCAGAAATAATTGCTAAATTTCATGAGCCGCTGGTGCAGGATGTGTGGTGAAAATACAGGAGAGAGAGATTGGGTGGGTGGGTGTGTTCTATGTGTTAGGATGTGTGTGTGTGTGTCTCTGCCTGTGCCTGTTCTTTGAGAGTGTGTGTCTGTGTTTCCATGTGTGTGTGTGTGTGTGTGTGTGTGTGTGTGTTTCCCGTGTGTGTGTGTGTGTGTGTGTGTGTGTGTGTTTCCCAGCATACAGGGGAGCAAAGCAATGGGAGGCACCAGAATGACTTTGTCTCAGCGTCAGCATGAAGGCAGACACAGAATGAATACTAATGGCCAGATCTCTTTCTCTCTCTCTCTCTCTCTCTCTCTCTCTCTCTGACTCTCATTCAGCAACATCTCTCTCTAACTCTCTCACTTTATCATTCTCTCTCACTGTCACTCTCTTTCTCTCTCTCTCTCACTCTCTCTCTCTCTCTCTCTCTCTCTCTCTCTCTCTCTCTCTCTCTCTCTCTCCCCCTCCCTCTCTCTCTCTCTGTCCTCTCTCCCTCTCTCTCTCTCTCTCTCTCTCTCCCCCTCCCTCTCTCTCTCTCTGTCACTCTCTCCCTCTCTCTCTCTCTCTCTCTCTCTTTGTTCTGTATGTCCCCACACCTCTCTCTCAGGCACACACAGGCAGACTCATGCACCATGTATGAGACCCAGCAGTGAAGCACTCTCAGGCCCAGTGTATTTCTCAGCTGGTGTGCCATGTTAAGTCAGATTTAATACCTGGCTGCCCCATGTTTACAGCTCCACATCACACAGCAGTAACAGCTTTTCTGATTGGTCTACTCAGTCACCAAGAGTGGAAGGAGAAGAATGCATTAATAAAGGGACACATTGATTGGCTAAACTTAGTGTTCAAAGCTTTCTGGCCTCTATACAAGTTGTGTCAAGAGATTGAACCATGTGAGAGATGTATAGAGTGTAGAGATAGGACCCTGTTGGATATAAACAACAACAACAACAACAACAATATATCCCATGTATGTATAGAGGGTAGAGATAGGGCCTGTGAGATGTATGGGGTAGAGCTCAGCCCAGTTAAGGCCCTACGGGAGATGAAAAGGTAAAAAGGGTCATCTGTCTGGACTGCCCCAGGTGAGTCAGCAGTAGCCTGTGTGCTTCATCAGTGTTGCAGCAGATGGTCAAATTTAGCCAGACATCTATTGTAGGGCCACAGGAAGAACTCCGAATTCCCACATGCCACATTAACCACTGAGAGGCTTCGCTTTCACCTCCTTTGAATTAACACCACAGACAACAGTAAGACAACAATGACACAAAACACCAATAACCAGTAAACATAGCACCCAAAGAGAAACGGTACACAACCCCAAGTATCTCTACGTTATAGTACAGCAATGTTCAGTTCATCATCAGTGGCAGGTGAATATAATGGTGCAGTATCACATCCTGAGGCTCTAGTGTTTCCCTTTTCTAGTTAATTTGACAGAAATGAAAGCCAGGCAGAGGTAGGGTTCCACAAATAAGGTGGATAGTATCTGGCTGAGAGATGCACTCTGTAATGGGGCTGGGGCACGACACCAGCTCTGCTCCAATCATATCCGCCCACGCTGGGCTGTGTGTGTTAGCAGTGGAGACGACAGCCGCGTATCTGCGCTCAGTGATTCATTGCGCGCCTGTCTGTCTGCTAACCGCTCAGGTTAGGCTGAATCAGGGCTAATGGGCGGAAGTGTCTGGAAGCATCTACTCAGGCTGTTCCCTGTCATTCACGTTCAGCCCTGATTGGTCAGGTTATGACAGACCTGACACATACCTGTCCACGGCACACACTCAGCACTTACACACGGAACATGTCTGGTGTGTGAGATCGGAGGGGATCTCATCTCACTGTGTGAAATCTTCCACAGTGCTTTCATCAAGAGTGTTCTAAGTGCGCGGAACTCCAGAGATAGCATCTGCCACGTATGACTCACTTATACTGTATGTCAGAGGCTGTGAGTAATATGTGATTATGTCAAGAGCACAATAGCTGGAGTTAAGTGCTGGAGAGAGATATGGGAGGAGTGCTTATGGCCTCAGTTCACTTCCCGGTGTCTGAAAAATTGTCCCCATCATTTCTTGAAAGCTCTGTGCGACACCAGTGTGTCAGTCACACTCACAAAGCTAAAACGCGCACGCCATCTTTATCGGCGAACTGAGCTGGCAGAAACTTTTTTTCCCTTTTTCTGCCCGGCTGTGGTCCGGCGGCGCCCAGTGTGTGGTGAGCAGATGGAGACGAGAGCTTTATACAGCCCCCTGGCCCTGCGCTTGAGTTTGATGTGCCCGTGCCAGACTGCAGTTTGCTGGGATTTATGGCCCTCACATTTATTTTTATGGCTTAGCTGGGACGGAGAAGGGTGAGTCTCACTCTCCTCACAAACTAATGAAGGCTACTTTTTCTCTTTCTTTGTTCTCATATTGCTCTGTTCTTTTTCTTCACCTCTTTGCTATTCATTATTCTTCCTCCTCCCCCTTTTTTTAGCCCCCATTCATTTTTTTATTGTGGTCTTTTTTTGTTTTGTTATCTGCATATTCCACTCTCAGCAACTCACCTGACCCCCTCTTTATCTCTCTCCCTCTCTCTCTCTCTCTCTCTCTCTCTCTCTCTCTCTCTCTCTCTCTCTCCTCCCAAGGCAATTTCTCCCTCCTTTTAAAAGGGAATACAAAAGAGTCAAACCACATTACTTCAGAGAGTTGACTTAATCATTTCTGAAATCCCACTTTATTCTCGTTAGTGCGTGGAGAATTGAATGGCCCTTGGCTTTAAAGAGGGGGGGTGGGGGTGGGGGTGGGGGTTCTGCCTAGCCCTGTCCAGGGTACAGAGAGAGGGGATCAATAGGAGCGATGGATTTTGCTGTCCTGTCGCTTCATAAGTATTTGGCTGCTTAAAAAGGCAACTCCATTTAAAAGGCAATCATTGCTAACTGACTTTTCAGCTCGGGCTCGATGCGGTGTGACAATCAATACATAGCAGGACTGTTAATGTGCCACATTTGAGATGCTGCCATACACACATACACACACACACATACACTCCACACACACACACACACACACACACACACACACACACACACACACACACACATACACACACACGCACGCACACACACACACACACATATGTCATGTCAGTACATACACACTTTCCCCCCTCCTGCCTCCCCAATAGACCCTGTTGATTATTTGAATAAGGGCTTGTGTTTATGTGTGTGTGTGTGTGTGTGTGTGTGTGTGTGTGTGTGTGTGTGTGTGTGTGTGTGTGTGTGTTTACTGCTGCTGCTGTGAGCTGCATGGGAACAGCGAGCGTTGGAGGGGTCCTGTGGTCCTGTGGCTGTGATCCGCACAAAGCCGGTCCAAACCAGAACAACCCAGAACCGCCCGGCCTTTTCAAATGTCACCTGTTGTGTGGGAAGCGGTGAGCGAGTAGGAGTGCGTTTCGGCTCCGCGTCAGGTCACAAGTATTCAGAACGCGACCTCCGTAAGGGTGCGTTTCCATGATAACGGAGTTACAAAAGCCGCCCGATGCAGACACCGCGGGATCAGGGCGTTCATTTGTGGAGGTTAAATGCCGCTACGGACAGATCACAGATTTTGCTCCGATGCGTTCCATTGATGTCTTACGCCCACCCCCCACCCCCTCCGGCCCGTTCCCATAACCCCCCCGAGTGCTGGGGACTGCTCATCGAACACCTTGTTTATTCCTGCGCCTTTGTTTTATTTACCTGCCTGTCTCCACGGTGACTTTGAAATGTCAGGGCGCGTCTCCACAGGGATTGATTATGGGATGCGGAGCATGGCCTTTTCGTGCTCTTCTGTGAGCTCGGCCATTACTCACGCGTGGCGGCGTTTCCCAGGGCCACATAGACCATACACCCACACACACACACACACACACACACACACACACACACACACACACACACACACACGCACAGACACGCACACACATACATACACACAGACACACACACACATACACATACAGACACACACACACACACACACACACACAGTTGCAGCCCAAATCACCTGTGACGTGTTTGTTTATTGTCTATTGGCTTCAGAGGGGACTGCTCACCAGCATGCCACCTTTTTCACACACCAGCTTTTCTGGCTCACACACACACACACTCTCTCTCTCTCTCTCTCTCTCTCTCTCTCTCCTCTCTCTCACACACATACAGTACACACACATACATACACAAAACCATAATCCATAATCCAAACCATAAACCTCATTCCCATAATTAATTGTCTAATCCATCCGTCTTAACCATCCTCATATGCCCTAATGTGATCTTTCCATTATCTTTCACATGCATGCAGACGTTCCCACACAGATGAATAGAGGACATTACACGTGTGTGTGTGTGTGTGTGTGTGTGTGTGTGTGTGTGTGTGTGTGTGTGTGTGTGTGTATTATCTCTGACACACACTGGCCCACTCTATCTAACTGACCTTTACATGCTGTCCTGCAGTATAAACACATAATCATATATTTTGTCAGTTTCACAAATTCACTATTTGCTACACACACACACTAACACACACACACACTTCCTTTCCCCATAAACTCTCTCACATAAACACCCCATACATATACAGTACATGTACACATACACATACACACATGCACACCCTCACACACACACACACACACACACACACACACACACACACACACACACACACACACACCTCAAACGTCCTAATCTCATTTTACGTCTCTTCTGGGCTCTCCTAATCACATTCGCACATGAGCGCACACTTCACTCGTGCTCGGCCCAATCAATTTATCCGCCCTAAATTAACCATCTGGGAGCCTGTGTACAGTACATGCAGCTTATATTGAGTGCTGGCTGTACTGAATGAATTTGGAGAAATCTATTTACCCCCCGTCCCGTCCCCTGCCCAGTAGCCAGGAGCCCTCTGTCAGCATCCATCAGCTCGCAGAGTGAACAGGAGATGAAGGTTGCACCTGCTGAGGCCGACCTGATGTTCTTAAGCAGGTTTTAGGTTTCAGATTCTACAATTAGAATGCATGTATGGAAGTACATGTAAGTAATGTCCATTCATGTAGAATGATATGGAACAGGTGTAGATTTGGAAATATAGAAAATAGCACAGGTATAAAGGTTCTACCATGCATGGTTCTACCTGTGCACTTAACAGTTGATTTCACTACTCAAGAGAGAGACCTCGCTGCGGAGTGGTGCTAATTAGAATCTGCTGGTTTACTGTAACAGAATGGTTGGCACAAATATGTGGTAGGACTTTTTAACTTTCCGAAGCCGGACTTTTACACTTGTCCAGAATAGATGAGCATGATGGACTCACGCATAGAGTAATGTTACAGAGTGTTTGGACTCATAGGGTGATGTTACAGAGTGTTTGGACTCACACATAGGGGAATGTTACAGAGTGTTTGGACTCATAGGGGAATGTTACAGAGTGTTTGGACACATAGGGGAATGTTACAGAGTGTTTGGACTCACACATAGGGTGATGTTACAGAGTGTTTGGACTCACACATAGTGGAATGTTACAGAGTGTTTGGACTCACACATAGGGGAATGTTACAGATGTTTTTGACACATAGGGAATGTTACAGTTTTGGACTCACACATAGTGGAATGTTACAGAGTGTTTGGACTCACACATAGGGGAATGTTACAGAGTGTTTGGACTCACACATAGGGGAATGTTACAGAGTGCTCTTTGGCTTGTGTTACTCCAATATTTGGCTCAGAGCACAAACATGTGTGTGTGGTGTCTACTGTGTCTACTGTGAACTCTCCTTTTACCCTCAGGAGTCATTAGAGTTTGTTGAGCTGAAGTACTGTGATGCGTGCCTGCTTTCGCTGTTTCTATGAGTGTGTGCGTGTGTGTGCGTGCGTGCGTGTGTGAGGTGTGTGTTTGTGTAGTTGTGTGTGTGCAGTTGTGTGTGTGTTTAGTTTGGGTGGATGGATATAGGTGCATGCTTTAAGATTGACGAAGAGAATCTTGACCTGTGTGCTCTAATGATGTTTCTCTCTCTCTCTCCCTTTTTCTCCCCTTCCTTTCTCACCACCTCTTCATCACTTCTTTCTCTCTCTCTCCCTTTCTCCCTCACTTCTCTTCCGCCATGTTTCCCTCCCTCCTCTCTACACACACACACACACACACACACACACAGATGGTTGTCCGGGCCTGTGCAATGGGAACGGTCAGTGTACCATGGGACAGAACAGCTGGCACTGCGAGTGCAAGACCGGCTGGAGGGGCACCGGATGCAGCGTTGCCATGGAGACATCCTGCGCAGACAACAAGGACAATGAAGGAGGTCAGAGGAACAAGATGTGTGTGTGTGTGTGTGTGTGTGTGTGTGTGTGTGTGTGTGTGTGTGTGTGTTGGAGTTGTGGATGGGTATTTGTTCGTGTACATGTGTGTTTGTGTGTGTCTGTGTGTGTGTGTGTGTGTGTGTGTATGTGAGAGACATGCCGTGATGTGACACGTGACGTGGCGTGATGCAGTGTGACAGGATGTGATGTGAGAGAGACAGACTGTGCGTGCTCATATGTGTGAGAGAGAGTGATGTCATATGATGGGAATTAGAGAGTGAAAGAGGAGAAAGGAACAAGAGGAGGAAGAGTGGTGTTTGCTGAAGGGGATTTGGGGATGGAGTGTGTGTGTGTGTCTGTGTGTGTGTGTGTGTGTCTGTGTGTGTGTGTGTGTGTGAGAGAGAGTGTTTGAGAAATAGACAAGTGTACTAAATTAAGTCCATAGCACTGTAGTAACGTATTTTGTCATGTCATGAAATACACTCTACTGATTCACCCTGACAGATGAGAGGAGAATTTCTAGAACCAGAGACTCCGATAGCTCCACAGTGTTTAGGAGAGCTCCATCTAGAACCAGAACCTCCGATAGTTCCACAGTGTTTAGGAGAGCTCCATCTAGAACCAGAACCTCCGATAGTTCCACAGTGCTTAGGAGAACTCCGATAGCTCCACAGTGCTTAGGAGAACTCTGATAGCTCCACAGTGCTTAGGAGAGCTCCGATAGTTCCACAGTGCTTAGGAGAACTCCGATAGCTCCACAGTGCTTAGGAGAACTCTGATAGCTCCACAGTGTTTAGGAGAACTCTGATAGCTCCACAGTGCTTAGGAGAACTCCGATAGCTCCACAGTGCTTAGGAGAACTCCATCTCACTCTGTCTTTCTCTCTTTCCCACTCGGTGTGTCAGTGTTGTTGTCCTGTGTAGTTATTCTGTGGCCTGCCCTTTTCTCCTCCTGTACTCTCTCCCTTTCTTCCTAACCATCCCTCTCCTGTTGCTCTCTCTAACTCACTTGAACTTTAAGATAGGCAGTATCTATTTGCTTTTCTTGTCACTGCAACCTTTTCCCCAATTTCCCTGTGCTCTCATTCACTCACTCTCTACCTCTCTACCTTCCTCTCTCACTCCCTCCCTCCCTCACTCACTCCTCCCCCCTCCTCCCTCCTCCCTCCTCCTCCCTCCCTCCTCCCTCACTCCTCCTCTCTACCTCTCTGCAGCTCCTCTCTCCTCCCCTCCCCCTCTCCTCACTCTACCTCTCTACCTTCCTCTCTCCTCCTCCTCCTCCTCTCTGCCTCTCTACCTTCCTCCTCCTCCTCCCTCCTCCTCCTCCTCTTCCTCTCTCCCTCCCTCCCTCCTCCTCCCTCCCTCCTCCCTCCCTCTCCTCCTCTTCCTCCCTCCCTCCTCCTCCCTCCTCCCTCCTTCCTCTCTCCTCCTCCTCCTCCCTTTCTCTCCCTCTCTCCTCCTCCTCCTCCTCCTCCCTCCTCCTCCTCTCTCCTCTCCCTCCTCTCTCCTTTCTCTCTCCCTCTCTCCCTCCCTCCCTCCCTCTCTCCCTTTCTCTCTCCCTCTCCCTCCCTCCCTCCCTCTCTCCCTCTCTCCCTCCCTCCCTCCCTCCCTCTCTCTCTCCCTCCTCCCCTCCCTCCTCCCTCCCTCTCTCCCTTTCTCTCTCCTCCCTCCTCTCTCCCTCCCTCCCTCTCCCTCCCTCCCTCACTCACTCACTCACTCACTCTCTCCCTCTCTCCGTCTGTTTCTCTCTCAAGTTCTCAGTCTCAGCTTCTTCTGACCTTCCGGTTAGATAACCCCCCCTCCATCTTTCCTTGTCTATCTTTCCCTTTATCCCTCTTTCTCCTTCACTCTTTCCCCCTCTATTCCTCTTTTTCTATCCCTCTCTTTCACTCCCCTCCTCTCTCTCTCCATCGCTGTCTTTGCATCCCTCCATCCCTCTCTCCTCCTCTCTCCATCACTCCCTCTATCTTTCTCCATCCCTCCTTCCATCTTTCTCTCTCCATCCCTCCCTCTATCTTTCTCTCTCCATCCCTCCCTCTATCTTTCTCTCTCCATCCCTCCTTCCATCTTTCTCTCTCCATCCCTCCCTCTATCTTTCTCTCTCCATCCCTCCTTCCATCTTTCTCTCTCCATCCCTCCCTCCATCTTTCTCTCTCCATCTCTCCCATCTTTCTCTCTCCATCCCTCCTTCCATCTTTTTCTCTCCATCCCTCTCTCTCAGTCCTTCCGTTGTCTGTGTTGTGTCTGCCGCTGTGAACACACACATTAGTTCTGCAAGCTCTGCTGTCCCCCAGCAGCACACACACACACACACACACACACACACACACACACACAAACAAACAACAAAACAGAAAGAGAACTCCAAGCATCAAATAGAGAAGCAGAGTGAGAATGGTAATTTTGTTTCAAAAGCTTCCAAAGAAAACAAAAACATCAGCAACCACAACAATGTCAACAGCAAACCAAAACGGAATGGGACAAAGAGGATTTCACAGTCAACTGAGGAAGAAAGAATAGATTCCGCGCTGCCTGACGAAGGGTGAAAAAAAAAGATTATTTTTGAACATGTGACGTGAGACTGTGATCACATGGCCTGAAAGTAACACTGAGGAGCAAATCCACAGCACTGATGACTCCCCTGATTGATTGATTCGGCCCTAAACTGGCCCTGAACTGGCCCTAAACTGGTCCTGAACTGGCCCTAAACTGGCCCTGAACTGGCCCTAAACTGGCCCTGAACTGGTCTGATTGATCATCAGTTGGTCCACAAACCAAGCCTTCTAATGCATACTTCTCATAAGGCTGTAACCTTCATTGGCTATTCATGATGTCAATCATCTGAACATGTAGACACTTCATGGATGCATTGCATTAAGTCTCATTAGTGAGCTAGGAGACAGATCACTATAGCTTTAGAGAAAGGCAATAATTACCCTTAGCCTTTAAATGTAACTAATTTAATTCAGGATAAATTACAGGCAAAGCAATCATTAGGTGAGTCTTTCTTTTTCGTGTCAATCAAAAGGCCCTGGCGGATCATATTATGCAGCTCTTGGTTAACATAATAAAAAGGCAGAGACCTAATGCCAAAGGAAAAAGTCTGGCTTGCAAGACCTAGCCGACCTTCTGTGTGTGTGTGTGTGTATGTGTGTGTGTGTGTGTGTGTGTGTGTGTGTGTGTGTGTGTGTGTGTGTGTGTGTGTGTGTGTGTGTGTGTGTGTGTGTGTGTGTGTGTGTGTGTGTGTGTGTGTGTGTGTGTGTGTGTGTGTGTGTGTGCGTGTGTGTGTGCGTGTGTGTGTGTGTGTGTGTGTATGTGGCAGTGTGTGGATGTGGTTTCACTTCAGTTTGTGTGTGTGTGTGTGTGTCTGTAGATGTGTTTGTGTAGATTACTTCAGTGTGTGTGTGTGTGTGTAGAAGTGTGTAGATGTGTTTGTGTAGATCACTTGAGTGTGTGTGTATGTGTGTGTGTGTGCACTCCTGACCTTCACAGCTGCTCTTGCTTGTATAAACAGATCCTCATAGACACTGTCAGTCACACAGATCCCTCCCTCACACAGTTGCAAATGCGCAAATCTGTTACACACAAATTCATGAACATGCATTTCACAACTCACACAAACAAACTTTCACTGTAAACATCTCAACTCTGACCTCTAACCTCTGACCTCCAGATGGCCTGACGGACTGCATGGACCCCGACTGCTGCATCCAGAGCCCGTGTCAGAACAGCCCGCTGTGCCGCGGCTCCAAGGACCCGCTGCAGGTCATCCAGCAGAGCCTGGTGCCTACCCTGAAGTCCCGCTCCTTCTACGAGCGCGTCCGTATGCTCGTGGGCCGCGACAGCACGCACGTCATCCCCGGCGACAACCCTTTCAACGCCAGGTAGCGCCCCTCGAAACACACACAGGGTTTCACGACATTTTGGTGGACTTCTCTACAAATGCTCAGATGCTCTCTGTTAACCACACACACACACACACACACACACACACACACACACACACACACACACACACACCTCCTCACCTTACCTCAGTTCAGCCCAACACTCCTGGCTGCAACCTCCCTAGCAAAAGCATGCTTACATTGAGTGTATGGGGCATGGGAGCTTAAAATCACAAGTGCTTATTTTTAACACAGAATGCTGCCATCTGCAATTACAGCAGAACCACCCCCCCCCCCACACACACACACACACACACACACACACACACACACACACACCCACACTGACCCAGTTCGGAGTGGAAGGAGTACAGCTCAGTGGATAATGATGAGGGAGACGCTGTCTGTGTGTAGCTAATCTGCAGAGTATGGTGCAGATAGCATTCTAATGTAGCATTCTAATGTAGGCCATCTGGAGGCATCAGCCCTTCTCTGCTGTTGCTCTCTCGCAGAGTCTCTGTACTGTAGCATAAATTCTGCACATCAGCGCATTCTATTGTCTAGACTATTGTGCATTGTATCGATTACTTGAATAGCTACAAAAGCTTTTTTCTTTTCAAGTCACATGAAAAGTGCAAAAATGGCAGAGACTGCAGTGGCCTATGTCTGGGTTTGGGTCATTATCATAGAGGGAGATTTACAACCACAGAGCATCCATAAGGGCGTTCCTGTCTGCCCTACAGAATAACCATTAAAGAAGAACTCTCCAGGATAATAGTTATTTGAAGAGCCCTTGCAAGTGTCCCCCTATCATTAGCATCTTGAGCGAGTCTCCGTGGTGTAGAGCCCTTATGGGCCTGGGAAACCCATTTGGTGTTTGTTGATTGTTTCCCATCAGAAGTGCATTGTTGTTGAGTGTCGTGTGCGGGATGATGATGTGCACACTCTCGTTAAGAGATGCCATTTCCTGTCTCCTGTCTGTCCGCAGTCTGGCCTCGCTGATCCGGGGTCAAGTGCTGACCACCGACGGAACCCCGCTGGTGGGGGTGAACGTGTCCTTCGTCAAGTACCCCCACTACGGCTACACCCTCACCCGGCAGGACGGCACGTGAGTGGACCTTACACACAGACACACACACACACACACACACATATAAAAACACATAAAAACACACTGATAACCCACACAACTTATCCAGTGCAAATGCTTTTTTTTATTTGAATTCAATATCAAGAACAGTTTCATAGTTTTCATTTAATTTGATCAATCTTTGAGAGGAGTGGGTTCTGTAACTCATACATCAATGTGACACCTATAAAACCAGGGCAAGACAACTTGGACAGAGAGACAGAACTAGTTATGAAGGGGAATGGAGTGAAAGGCATATTAAAAAAGTTCAAAGAAAGATAGAGAGAGATGACAGTCACATCCATCAAGCAGATTTAGGGTTAAGGGCCTTGCTCCTGGGGCTCAGTGGCAATAGTCATTTGTAGGGTGTCCAGCTCTCCGTCCCTCTGGATCTGGACCTCTCTTCCCCCCCCCAACCCCCCACACACACTCACACACCACACACACACACACAGTGTTCATTCACTTCTGTAATGAAGGCGATCCATCAGGGTGAGACATTTTTCTCATCGCAGCTCAAAATGCTCATTTAAATGGTGGCCCATCTGTGAGGGAGTAGAGTCATCAATAATGAATCGGCCCATAAATGGAGGTTCTCAATCAGTCATCGCACAACTGCCTCAGCCTGTCTTACTTACTTTTATTTGCTTTTCTTGTCACTCCATCCTTCCTCTTCATTTGCTCCTGCACTCTTTCATTCACTCTCATGCCTCTCTCTCTCTCTTTTTCTTTCTCTCTCTCTCACCACACTTCTTTTATCTTTTCTATTCTTTTTTTAATGTCAACCCTGTTACCTGTCATTCATGGCCTGCCATCTTTTTCTCATTCTCCTCCTCCTCCTGCTCTCCTTCCCTTGTTCCTGTTGTTCATTTTTTTTTTTCTGTATCCTCTCTTCCCTCTCTGTTTTTTCTCTCTCACTCCTTTTCCCACTCCTCACTCTTGCCTCTCTCCTGATTCCTCTTTGAGGAAAAATGGTGCTACAACAGCGTGATGTGTGTTGTTGATAATGACAAGCTACAGATTGCACATTTCTTTAATGAATAACTTTCCTAACTTTTACTTTTTGAGTTCAGTGTCAAGTTGATCTTGATGTATTTTTAAGATTGAAGATTGTAATAAAGAGATTTTGATAATTCAATTCCCTCTCTCTCTCTATATATATATATATATATATATATATTATTTCTATCTCTCTCTCTCCCTCTCTCTCTCTCTCTTTCTATCTCTCTCTTTCCTTCTCTCTCTGTATCTCTATCTCTCTCTATATCTCTCTCTGTGTATCTCTCTCTATCTCTCTCTCTCTTTCTATCTCTCTCTCCCTCTCTCTCTCTGTATCTCCCTCTCTCTCTGTATCTCTCTCTCTCTCTATCTCTCTCTCTCTTTCTATCTCTCTCTCTCTATCTCTCTCTCTCTTTCTATCTCTCTCTCTCTATCTCTCTCTCTCTGTATCTCTCTCTCTGTATCTCTCTCCCTCTCCCTCTCTCTCTCTCTCTCTCTCCCTCTCTCTCTCTCTGTATCTCTCTCTCTCTCTCCAGGTTTGACCTGGTGGCTAACGGCGGTGCCTCCCTGACGCTCCTCTTTGAGCGCGCTCCCTTCCTGAGTCAGGAGCGCACGGTGTGGCTGCCCTGGAACAGCTTCTACGCCATGGACACGCTGGTGCTGAAGACCGAGGAGAACACCATCCCCAGCTGTGACCTCAGTGGCTTCGTGCGGCCCGACCCCGTGGTGGTGCCATCGCCGCTCTCGTCCTTCTTCAGCTCCCGGCCCGGCGAACGCTCCATCATCCCCGAGACTCAGGTAGCGACTTGCAAAAACAAAAAGGACACACCTGTTAGATTCATTGCAGAAAAGATCACTCGGCAATGCACACCACAATGAGCTGAAGAGGGCCCTTTCTGCTGCTATGCGCTGGTTGTTGCTGAACTTAATTTTGACATGGACGGTCCATCTGAGCCTTTGTTTGGTCAGAAGAGTGCCTTGGATGTTTTCTCATCTTTGTTGTTACACTCCAGAGTGGTTTGTGTCAGGTCAGGTCAGGTCAGGTCAGGGCTCATCCCTGAGACGGCATAATCACAAACCCTAGTAGCCAACACAGGCCCCGCCTGAGTCCCATTACATACTCTTTTACAACAGATCAGGGCTGTATCATTAGAAGACTAATCAGGTCAAGTCAGTGTGTAGCACATGTGTGTAAAACAACAGGAGTTGACCCAAAGACCTGTACAGCTGAGGCAGTTAGGAGTTGACAGTACAGAACTACATTTCTGATGACAATACAGGAATACATTTGAGGAATCTATGCATTACTAAACATGTGTAGATCTAGAAGGCTAATTAATTGGCTCAACTCATGTCCATGACAGTGTTACAGAACAGCAATGGCTAAGGCAATGGAGATCATAGCACTAACAGTTCTAAAAATACATTTAGTAGTTTCTCGTTTGCCATATGCTTCTACTCAAAACAAACTGATTTACATGGAGGGTGTGTACAGTGTTCCATGTGCTCTCAGCATATCAAGACAATTACACTGGTTAAGTTACTGCTTTGCAAGTTGAACTTAATCAAACACCTCCGCCAACAAAAGATAAAAAGAAAAAACTAAAGGAAAAAAACTAAGAAAGAAACGCCACCAACTTATGTTAGTTGGGAGGCAGTGTTAAAGAGGAATCGGTCGCTTTTCAGTAGTTGTTGTGTATTTTCTGAGCCTCTCCTTAGTTGGTTCAAATTTCAAGGTGACTATATTAGGTCTCCCATGGGAGAAATGTGTGTCAGATAAGGGTAAACGCTGCCACAACCACATTACAAAAACATCAGATGCAGATGTGGATCTGACGCAGAGGTGCAGTTGTGAAGGTTGTGTGAGTACGAGAGGGAGTTCAGCATGGTATTGGGAGCAGGGTCAGTGTAGAATGTATCTTTGGGTCAGAGGTCACAGTGAGCTTCTGGCATGTTGACCTTTGGCAGGTCCTGTGGCTCTCTCTTTCTCTCCTCTCTCTCTCTCTTCCTCTCTCTCTCTCTCTTCCTCTCTCTCTCTTCCTCTCTCTCTCAAATTCAAATTCAAATGGTGCTTTATTGGCATGACAAATATGAAACTTCTAGCCTAGAAATCTAGACGCGCCCCTAGTCTAGCAACTCTCCGTTGGCTTGTGAGCTCCAGAAATCGAAACTCAATCAGGCCAATGAAATGCGTGTATAAATTAGTTAGGTGGGCTTAACATAATGATTGATGGCAGAGTTACAGCGGTTTGGCTTGAATTCCTTTACTATGGATGTTGCTGTTGGCCGAACAGTGTGACCACGAGTTAAGCTTTTATTAAGTTGGCAAACGTTTGAACTAGCCAACTAGCTCCGCTGGTAGGAAGCGCATGGGACTCATAAGCTGCCGCTGTCCTATTGCATGCAGAGGGAATTTGAAAGACAACTGATTATCCCACCCCTCGGACTGAGCACTGCGAACGGTGAGTGCCCAGACCCTACATTTTAATGTGGGTCTGGCTCGTCAGGCTATGACACTTGTATTGCTAAAGCAACTGTTACATAAATGTACAGCATCAGGATCTAAGCAATTATACAGGTATATATACAAGGGATAGTAGACTCTCTGTCACTCACTTTTCTGCAGTTCTCTCTCTTCATTTCTCTTTCTCTGTCTTCTTATCCCTCCTTGCCTCTCTCCCCCACTATGCCTCTTCCTTTGGTGTGTTTGAGAGTGCCTCTGTCTGTGTCCTCTCTCATCTCTCTCCCCCACTATGCCTCTTCCTTTGGTGTGTTTGAGAGTGCCTCTGTCTGTGTCCTCTCTCATCTCTCTCCCCCACTATGCCTCTTCCTTTGGTGTGTTTGAGAGTGCCTCTGTCTGTGTCATCTCTCATCTCTCTCCCTCACGTGGACCTGTCAAGTCCGCCATTTGTCACTGTGACCTGATGTCTTGCCCCATATCTCTCTCTCTCTTTCTCTCTCTCT
>NC_063209.1:21179850-21304850 GCF_017589495.1 Alosa alosa | reverse complement strand
TGCTCGCAACCAACCGTGAAGGAACAAAGATTTTCGACACAGGTGAGCTCAGCAACACTCTCGCCTCACGCCCGATTCCTCACATCTGTAATGCCTCTGTTGATGTTTAAAAACAAATGCATTGCACCGTAACATTTTTCGCACTGTGACAGAAATATTTTACTGTATTGTGTGTGAGCATTATTCTATGCTGTGCTATTATGTGTGTTGATGGCTGTATTGTACTATAATATATATGTTCGTTTCTTGTAAACTGGATTTGGTTATTTGACCACTTTTACCTGACCTACAGTATTGTATATTAAGTCTATAGTTTAGATGTATTTTGGAAAATGTGTGCTGTAAATTGTTAAGTACAGTGAAGTGGGATGAATGGTGGCGTTAAAACCTCATGCTCTCTCTCTCCCTCTCTCTCTCTCTCCCTTACTCTCTCTCTCTCTCTCTCTCTCTCTCTCTCTCTCTCTCTCTGTAACAACCCGACCCATAAGTACTTCCTGGCCGTGGACCCAGTGTCTGGGGCACTCTTCATCTCCGACACCAACTCGCGGCGGATCTACCGGGTGCGCTCGCTGACCGGTGGTCGGCTGCTGGCGGAGAATGCGGAGGTGGTGGCGGGCACCGGGGAGCAGTGCCTGCCCTTCGACGAGCGCTGTGGAGACGGTGGCAAAGCCGTGGAGGCCACTCTCATGAGCCCCAAAGGTGAGATGGAGAGACTGACGGAGAGAGAGAGAGAGAGAGAGAGAGAGAGGGAGAAAGAGAGAGAGAGAGAGAGGGAGAGAGAGAGAGAGTGAGTGGGAGAGAGAGATTTGCATACACTACTCTTCCTTGGCCTGAGCCTGAGGTTGGGTAAGCCTGAGCCTGAGGTTGGGTAAGCCTGAGGTTGGGTAAGCCTGAGCGTGAGGTTGGGTAAGCCTGAGCGTGAGGTTGGGTAAGCCTGAGCCTGAGGTTGGGTAAGCCTGAGCGTGAGGTTGGGTAAGCCTGAGCGTGAGGTTGGGTAAGCCTAAGTGTGCCGTAGTGGATGCTGTTACGCTGCCCAAATGAAGTGGAACTGAATTGAGTTGCGCTGAACGGGAGGCGATAGGTGGCAAAGGGGACTGTGGAGGAACAGAGGGAGTGTGGGATTGCAGACTGATAGAGAGAGGGAGGCAGAGAAGATGTTAAGGGAAAATATACATAATTGAAATGAAAGAGGAGAGAGAGAGAGCACAGCAGGCCAGGTAGATGGAGCCAGAAGACAACGGCAAATAAAACAGTATAGAGAAGGCAAATAAAACAGTATAGAGAAGGCAAATAAAATAGTATAGAGAAGGCAAATAAAACAGTATAGAGAAGGCAAATAAAACAGTATAGAGAAGGCAAATAAAACAGTATAGAGAAGGCAAATAAAACAGTATAGAGAAGGCAAATAAAATAGTATAGAGAAGTACCGAAAAAGTTAGAGTGGCAGAGAGCATGGTAGAACAGTTTTGAGTAGAGGAGAGAAACGCAGATTTGTGAAGGGCTAGTGAGAGATAGTCATATATATATATATATATATATAGAGAGAGAGAGAGAGAGAGAGAGAGAGAGAGAGGTGCGAGAACAGAGTGGAGAGTGACTCCAGCGTGTAGGTGGCTTTCTATTTCAGGGGATGAGATTGCAGTCACACTGAGCTCCTTCACAGATCCACTAAGTGACAACAAACCTCCAGAGGAACGAGAAGTCCATCATAGCAGCCACTGCTGATTAGTGCAGTCTTCCATACAGTAGGAGCACTAACTTTACACACACACACACACACACACACACACACACACATAGTATGTTATACGCACATGGCAACAGGCACACGTGTGACATGCCGCATTAAAAGATCAGGCAACAAAAAGAAATCGCCTGAAGACAATTAATCAAAGAATATTAAAGCGTAGGTGCTATCTTTAAGCCACTTAGCTGAACCAGCCAGCTGTATAATAGTCATCCCTTTGGCAACTTTGACACTGGAACTTGAGGCTTTTAGACACATACTCACACAGAGAGAGACACACGCGCACACACACGCACAGACACGCATACACACACACACATGCGCGCACAGTCAGCCTCAGGTGCTACTTCTTTCCTATCCGCGTTCCTCCCCCCCCGCCCCCCCCCCATCACACCCAACATGGATAAAGAGTGTCTGCTAGCGCAGTCCTCCGTGAGCGAGGGAACATCCTAACCCAGAGATTTTAATTAATTTTCCAGTTTGCTGCTGGGAATTGCAGTCTCTTGTGCGCCTTTCCCTCCTTCTGTGAGTAAATGCAGTAAGTAAGACAGCTACAACCCTCTGAAGGTACGGGTAGGTGGAGGCGGGGGGGATTAGAGCAGGAATTAGAACACTGGTGTATGTTAGTTTAGGGACCCGGGGGCAAAATGTCTCAATAGTATGTCTAAGCGCACAAAATAAGGAGGGGATCATGGATTTCACGCAGTGAGAAAAAAGGAACCATATCTGTGTCATTGTGTTCTCAGTGCTCAAAAGACCCATCAGCTGTTGCTGCTGCTGCTGCTCTCCAAATGATGTGGAGCTGGAAGGGGAAAAGGGTTTAAGTTGGAGGGGAAGGATCAATATGTCGACCTCCAGTGTGTGTTTCTGCCAACTGGAGGGGTTTTTTCCCTCTCACACTGGCAAAGAGAAAAGTGGAGAAAAAAAAAACAGTGTGTTCTTGATCTGACACAAAACTGTCAAGGATGTCATGCTGTCACATTTTTCCATCTTGGGTAGAGAATTGAGAAGCGAGAGATAGAGAGCTAGAGAGAGTGAGAGAGGGAGAGAGGGAGAGAGAAAGAAATAGAGAGCTTGGGGGTGTTAGACAACATGGAGCTGAAGAGCTTTTGGACTCGGGCACCACTGAGACAGCCCCAGCTAAGCTGCCATCACCAACCTTTTGCCATTCTTCATCCTGTCTTTCTTTTTTTTCTTTCTATCTCCTTCCCTCTCTCATTCCATCTTTGTCCCTGGGTCTGTGTCTCTCATCTCTTCCTGCCCTTGTTTTTCACTCTGGTCCTTCTTTCTCTTCGTCTGTTGGATCCTCTGCATGTTCCCTTAATCCCTCTTTTATCCTCTTTCCCTTTCTTCTCTTCCCCCTCTCTCTGTCTCTCACATCACTCTCTCTTTTCTCCTTCCAACCATCTTGTACACAGTTGCCCTCTTCATCTCTCTCTCCGTTTTAATCTTTCTCTCTCCCTCTCTTCGTCTCTCCTGTCCTTCTGTCCCTTTCTCCTCACTCTCTGTTTTTATGATTCTCTCTCTCCTCAGTTTCCTCTCTTTCTCTCTCTATTTCCTTTTCACTTTTCCTGTCTTTCATCTCTCTATCTCTCCATCTCTCTATCTCTCCATCTCTCTCTCTCTGTGAGCTGGCGCTATCTTCAAAGTCTGCCCGCCTCCTCTCCTCAATGGCCACCTACACCCGTCTGACTGTGTGTGTGTGTGTGTGTGTGTGTGTGTGTGTGTGTGTGTGTGTGTGTGTGTGTGTGTGGTACACAAGCGCCCCAGCCCTGCTATTTTGAGCGCCCCGCCGAAATAACCGATTCCGCCATTTAGAACGAGACGAATGACACAGAGTTAACTCTGGAGCGCAGACAACAGGGAGGGGGGGGGGACTAATGAGAAAAAAGAGATGAATGAAAAAGATAAAGGGAGAGATGAAGGAAGATGGTGGGGTAGAGAGAGAGAGAGGGAGAGAGAGAAAGAGAGAGAGAGAGAGAGAGAGAAATGAGGACACAAGTGGAGTTCAAGAGTTCGATTATGCTTCAGCAGCAGTGTTGCGGCGGCGGGGGAATAATGAGGCAGGGCTGTGGGTGGCAGCGCGCTCGGCGGGCTCGGCGGGCATGGGGGGCATGGGGGGCCATCCTCTGGCACAGCTGGTTATTAGCGCCATATCAAAGAGTTTATTTGTCAACGTCTCGTCTCTCCCGACGCCGTTGTCTGCCAAGACGCCGAGATGAAACGGGCAGTGTGTGTTCTGATTGACACCTCACCTTCACTCTCGTCTTTTCTTCTCTCTTTCTGTCTCACACACACACACACACACACACACACACACACACACACACACACACACACACACACACACACACACACACACACACACACACACACACACACACACACACACACACACACACACACACACACACACACACACACACACACACACACACACTCACTCACACACACACACTCTCTCATATCCCATCAGGTATTGCAGTAGATAAGAATGGACTCATGTACTTCGTGGACGCCACCATGATCCGGAAGGTCGACCAGAACGGAATCATCTCCACCCTGCTGGGGGCCAACGACCTGACCGCCGTGCGGCCCCTCAGCTGCGACTCCAGCATGGACGTCAGCCAGGTGAGCACGTAATGCATTCTGGGACAGCGAACACCACTCCCCCTCCCTCTGGGGAGTACTTTGACATGGGGTGACATTGTCATTGTGTAGCACTGAGGGTTTGGTGGTGTGGTGTGTGTGTTTTTAGAAGAGCCCTCTGCACACACACTCGACTGTCCTCACCTGTCCCCACAACAGCCTCCGATCTCTGACACCGTTAGCACAGAGAGCCACTTCACTTTGTTTGTTTCCAAACACTCAGCGGGAATAAATATGGTCTCACTTCACACAGAATCAACCACTTACAATAAAGAAGCTAATTAGTGTTATAAATTAGCTGCTCATTTGACGTGACAAGATAATATTTGAAATATATCGTAAATGTACTAATTACCAACCATTTCGTTCAAAAATTCTAAAACAACGTTTTTTAATACTTCAAAATAACATTTGATAAATGAACCTTACATTTTTCAATAGATAGATAGATAGATAGATAGATAGATAGATAGATACTTTATTGATCCCCAGGGGAAATTCAAGGTTTCAGTCGCATACAGACATCACACACACATTCACTAACAGCAGAAAATAGTAATTAAAAGTATATAATATAAAAAACACAACCAAGCAATAAGGACAGTAGAAGATAAAGAATATACTAAATATACTAAAATACAAATTATACTAAATAACACAACAATTCTAAAAACAGTATCCACATAGTGGGTGATTAATCAAGAGGCGCTTGCAATGGATGAGGCAGGGACTGAGCCTGTGATTCTCTTTACATAGTAAGGTAAGGTAAGGTGCTCTGTGTGAGTGAGTGTCATGGTGATGGTGCAAATGAGTAAGTCCAACAGTGCACTAAAGTCTAGAGACCAGCATAAAAATAAATATGGACATATCAGCGAGTAGGCAAGGTAATATATATAAAAAAAACTATATCTGAATATATCTATATATAACTATATTAAGAAAAGGTATAAGTGCGGGCGCGGCCACAGTTCGGCTATGTGCTAATATAGCACGCAAACAGTGAGGCAGTAAGACAGTGGTAAAAAGTGGCTAGTGGACAGACAGTATCCAAACATGGAGGGGGTGAAGAGGCAGACAGACTATGCGGAGAAGTCTATCTCTCCTCTTCCCTTAGGTGAAGCATTGAACAGTTCAATGGCCCTGGGGACAACTGACTTCCTCAGTCTGTCTGTTGTGCAAGGCAGTGAGCGAAGTCTCCAGCTGATCAGGCTCTTCTGCTTTACAATAGTGCTGTGGAGTGGATGACACTCATTGTCCAAGATGTTGATCAGTTTGTTTGTTAGCCATAGGTGTGTAGATTTGAACAAAATCTAGTTTGGTTCTTACCGAGGCTTTTACTGCCTGAATATATCCGCCTGCCTGAATATATATATTTTGTTTACCACGCTCAGAGTTTAGTGCTGGGCTGGTGAGTGCCTATTCCCAACCTTATTCACGGCACATCAACGGTGAAGGTAGATGTGGGAAACAGCATGATCGAAATCATGTCTAAAAAAATTTAAATATCTAATACCCCTATTACAAATAAAAATGCAGTCTAATAAATAACACATTTAATTGTGTTTAGCCTCCACTACATCCCTGGTACCACTGAAAACTTTTAACTTAAACCTCCAGGGGTGGTTTAAATTAAACTGCTAGTCCAGCTTTATCCTGGGTTTAAAATTACTGGTGCAACAGACTTGCATTTAATCTAGGTTTAAGTGGAAAATTAATCTGGGATTAACTGGGGTTTAAATTTAACCAGAGTTTAATTTAAACTCAATTTAAACTAGGTTTAAGGTTGGTGCAACATAATTAATCATTAAACCATGATTTAATCCAGTTTAAAAGTTAAAACATGTTGGTGCAACCCGCCCTGAATTTCATGACGCGCTGTGTCACTGTGGCTTTCACAGGTGCGGCTAGAGTGGCCTACAGACTTGGCGGTGAACCCCATGGACAACTCTCTGTACGTCCTGGAGAATAATGTCATCCTGCGCATCACCGAGAACCACCAGGTGAGCATCATCGCCGGGCGGCCCATGCACTGCCAGGTGCCGGGCATCGACTACTCGCTCAGCAAGCTGGCCATCCACGCCGCACTGGAGAGCGCCATGGCCATCGCCATCTCGCACGACGGCACGCTCTACGTGGCCGAGACGGACGAGAAGCGGCTGAACCGCGTGCGGCAGGTGTCCACGGGCGGCGAGATCTCGCTGCTGGCCGGCGCCGCGTCCGAGTGCGACTGCAAGGACGACGTCAACTGCAACTGCTTCGCCGGCGACGAGGGCTACGCGCCCGATGCCAGCCTCAACTCGCCGGCCTCGCTGGCCGTCTCGCCCGACGGCACGCTCTTCGTGGCCGACCTCTACAACATCCGCATCCGTGCCGTACGGCCCAACCGGCCCACGCCCACGCCGACTGGACGCTTCGAGGTGGCCTCGCCAAAAGAGCAGGAGCTCTACGTCTTCAACGACGAGGGCCTCCATGTGCAGACCATCTCCCTAGTGACCGGCGAGCCGCTGTACAACTTCACCTACGCCGCCGACGGACTCCTCGCTGCCATCGCCGACAGCTCCAACAACACGCTGCGCGTGCGCCGCGACGGAGGTGGCGGCGGATCGGCAGGCCTGCTGAGGCTGGTGCTCATGCCCGAGAACCAGGTGGTGACGCTGGGACTGGACCCGGCCGGCAGCCTGCGCTCCGTGTCAGCGCTCAACCGTGAGATCGTGCAGCTGGGCTACAGCGGCAGCACGGGCCTGCTGGCCATCAAGGCCGACGAGACAGGATGGACCACCTTCTATGAGTGAGTGGCCGTCTCTGTAAATATGTGTGTGTGTGTGTGTGTGTGTTTGTGTGGGCATGGCCACACTGGGTGTGTTTAGACTAACCTGCTTGTGTATCTCTCTTTATATGTTTGTGGATTTTCATTTACATGAAAGTTGTGTGTGTGTGTGTGTGCCTGTTTGTGTCTAATATTTGCAAAGTAAGCAGCACCTGTACACGTACACAAAAGTGTACACACAGATCATGCACATGAGTATGTGGATTGAATCTGGCCCTAAAACCTGCTGAACTCCGGTACAATTGGAGACAAATCCATCAAGTGCTATCTGCCGAGGCTCGTCTTTCAGCCGCCACCTACAGCCACCGCTCTGCAGGCAGGAACAGAAGCAAACCTGCCTGCTATTCTGAGCGCCCAACCCTCCCTCCCTCCCCCCCCCCCCCCCGCTAACACAGTGCGTGCGCAGAGTGCACACTGCCAAAACGAGAAGGACACGAGTGACACCACAGACAGACAGGTAGACAGAGAGACAGAGAAACGACAAAGGTGAGGAAAAGGTAAAGTGAAATAATTATATCAGAGACGGATGAAAAATGTGAGAGAGAGAGAAAGAGAGAGAGAGAGAGAGAGAGAGAGAGAGAAACCAGGACAAGCAAAAGGCTAGGCATTCAGGAGGGCATGTAAAATGTAATCTATATTGCTTTGATCATTTGTATATATTTAATGGTGGCTGTTTTGACTTATCAAAACCTCTGTATGCTGCCAGAGGAATCTAAATCAGGCTTTTTTGAAGTTCGTTTCTCCGACAACTGGCCCGATGAAATGGAAGGATCTGTGTAGCACTGCTGCCCTCTAGTGTCCCTCTGTGTAACTGCGCATTCCCCCATCGCACTTCCTCAACCGTTACCAGGTGCCAGTGTGCAGAACGCCGCAGAAAGGGCTATTCCCAGCACTCAGCTGTCCTTGGAGAGAGATCTTTCAGTTGGTGACAGATCAATGACAGTGTCTCCACACCATACCATCACTCCCTAGAGAGAGAGAGAGAGAGAGAGAGATGAAGAGGAGGGAGAGAGAGGGAGGGAGAGGGAGGGAGAGGGAGGGAGAGAAAGAGAGGCCTTCAGAGAGTGAGTTTCCCTGTCGCGCCAGTATGGAGACATACTCCCTGGGAGACGTCTATCTGTCATGTGATCCCAGCAGTGCTGGCTGGCTCGCTCCAATCCTGAATCAAACTGTGTCGCCAATATGCTCTATACACACACGCAATATGTGTGTGTGTGTGTACCACATTTCTGTACCACATGCCCGCCGCTAGCAGCTCACAGGAACATAATTAGGCAAGGAAGGGGGTGATCACATTTATAAAAATATCTTCTGAACTAAAGTTTTTCAGATTATTTTATTTTTTTTCACAAATTAGAATGCAGTGATGTCAGACTAAGTCTCTATGTTAGTCTAGTGTTCCAGATCCAAGCCTTTAATAGGACACAGAAATGTTTTTCAGTTCAGTCAACACAAGCCTGATACCAGCTGTGCTGTTGAACACATCCTGACCTGGCTCAGTTCTGGCTATCATCTGGTCTAGCTCTGGCCCAGATCTCTCTGATTTGAAAACCTGACCTGCGCCATAGGTCAAAGGTCAAATTGCTTGTTTGAAGATTTCTGTAGATCTCTGACAGCTGATCCCAAGTTGACTCAAACGGATCATGCAAATGCCACCAGCTCCATAACAGTAGAGGTGACCCCTCTCCGCTCTTCTGTGCCTGTTCCAGGTACGACAGCGAGGGCCGCCTGACCAACGTCACCTACCCGACGGGGATGGTCACGAGCCTGCACCGCGAGATCGAGCGCTCCATCAACATCGACATCGAGAGCTCCAACCGCGATGACGACGTCACCGTCATCACCAACCTTTCCTCGGTCGAGGCATCCTACACTGTCGTACAAGGTCAGGCAAGGTCATCAGCGGCCTGCTCTTTCCTTACCAGTTCTGAGAAAGGAAAGTGTTCAATTGCTGTCCAGGAAGCAGTTCAGTGCAATACATCTCACATGTGCACAGCTAGGCATCTCTCAGCAGATTTGAATAGACCCTTTCAACAATAAAAACAAAAACAATGCTTGAACGTTTGGTTCCCAATCTACTTCCTCTGCATTAAGATAACATTATGGAATGTTAAAACGGAAGCCTTGTGGGGCCAACTATGATGCTGATAATGGAACTCTCTTGAAAGGGTCTATAAATAATGGAAGATGGGTAGACACATACACATACATAATATACCACCTCAAGAGCAAGAGAAGAAATCATGCATAAATCTCTCAAGGTATAAATATATGTTATTGTTTATTTGTCTTTATTCATTAATCATTAATCATTGATCTTTAAATACTAGTTGTGCTGTGCAATAAAGAAGGCATAAATAAAAAAATAAAAGGCAAAAAATAAAAGAAGGCATTTCACATTAAAAGGCTATAAGTGTACAGCCTTCTTCAAGAAGTCGCTAAGACTCAACATCCCACTCCAGTCTGTCTTTCCCCCCAACAATTATCCAGTTTCACAATGATATGTCTGTAACATGGCCTCTACCCAGTCACCCAGCCACCTAATAAGCATTCTCATTCGTAAAAACTCCTAGATGAGATTATCATTAATTTTGTGTAATCCCAAATCATTTCGAAGCCCTTTATGTGTAAGATCCTGTTAAGAGTTCTCATTAGGTTGCAGTGATGAAGGATTTGTGATGGATGCTTAACAGAGCTGTATGTGACATGCCAAGCGGCGCTTTGAAGTGCGAGTTATTTAGAGGATTTTTGCAGACTGTGCGGCAAGTTATTGTGATGAGAGTGGCAGCCGAAGCCTTTCAGGTTCATTCAGGACACACACACACACACACACACACACACAGTCACACAAAGGTTCCGGAACATACTGAAGAAAAACCGCTGACACTGTATCACTTTCACCTCCCCCTGAGTGTGTGTGTGTGTGTGTGTGTGTGTGTGTGTGTCTATTTGAGTGTGAGGCCCAAACACATTGTCTGTCTCTTTTCTCCCCATGAGTCCCATTCTCTCTCTGTCTCTCTCTCTCTACCCTCCCACCTCTCTTTCTCTCTCTCTCTCTCTCTCTCTGTCTCTGTGGGCTGTGATGGATGCCATCAGAGCAAAACTCATTACCTGCTGTTGTGTACACCCTCCTGGCCAGTCTGCCTCCACACACTCCGTCCCTCCACATAGTTTTCCTGTTTAGCACGAGGTGTGTGTGTTGGGAAGACTGATATGCCCCCCCCCTTCGTTTGATGACCCCCCAGTGGGTCGGCTACAGAGGAAATAAATTCAGCCTTCAGTAAAACTACACATCCCAGAGGCTGGAGGGGAGGATGAAGGGAGAAAAGAGAGAAGGAGGAAAAGAGGGGAACCAGGTTTGAGGATTTATGGATGGATGAGCCCTGGGGGCTGTAAAGTGGGAACGCTATTTGGCTAGCGCAAGCTGAGTCATTTAGAAACACCTCGTCCAGGAGCTCAGGAGTGTGTGTGTGTGTGTGTGTGTGTGTGTGTGTGTGTGTGTGTATGTGTGTGTCTCGGCAGCTAGTTACTTTATAAACAGCTTGGGCTTGCTTTCTTTCTTTCTTTCTCTTCCTCTATCTCTTGTTATGCCTCTCTCTCTCTCTCTCTCTCTCTGTTAAACACATAGCACCCCTGTCTCCTTTTATTGAGTCTTTGCAACACACAACAGCACCATCTCTCTCTTTCTCTCTCTCTCTCTCTCTCTCTCTCTCTCTCTCTCTCTCTCTCTCTCTCTCTCCCATCCATCTCCGCACTGTTGTTCATGCACTCTCTCTCTCATATTATGATCCACATGAAGGGTAGAAGATGAACCTCCCGACACCATCCTTATGAATACGATATCTAAAAGCACTACATCCATTTCCAAGTCGGGAGCTCAGTGAGGTGCCGCAGGGCTTTCTCTACGCGGTATATCATCACTGCTCTGTTCAAGCTGCCTCCCAGACAGACTGCGTTATCTGATAACCATTTTTTAAAACAATGAACATGAACAACCAGAGACCTTCTGAAGACCACTGAGTGTTGAAGCCTGATCCTTATCTATTGTGTGCACACACAGGATCGCTCTTCGAGCACAAAGACTGAGACTGTATCTTGATGTAAAGGTTAAACTGATTAGAGTGGTATCACGCAATGTAAGCAGAGGTTTCAACTTTGTTGACTTCATTTGAATTTAAAAGCTTTTATCTCTGTGGTCCCATCCCTTGTTTTCTTCCATGTTTTCCCCCCGCTACCCACAATTCCTCTCTGCAGACCAAGTGAGGAACACCTACCAGCTGTGTAACAATGGCACCATGAGGGTGATGTATGCCAACGGGATGGGCATCAGTTACCACACGGAGCCACACATCCTGGCGGGGTCGGTTAGCCCCACCATCGGGCGGCGGAACATCACGCTGCCCACGGACAACGGCCTCAACTCCATCGAGTGGCGCCTACGCAAAGAGCTGACCAAGGGCAAAGTGACCGTGTTCGGCAGGAAACTGAGGGTGAGCCCATATAAAGACTGAGATTATGATTCGGAACAATTAGGATTAGGAACAGATATAAACATTGAGATTAGGAATAGTGCCTAAAGAATTAAAATGTTCTCTTGCTCTGTGCTTTGTATATCTTTACATTTGTTTTTAATACTTAGAATACATTTTATATTATATTTGTGTGAAACAGAGGTAAACAAAACATTTATATGTGGGTAATTGAAATCCATGTAATTTTTCTTAAATGCTGAATTGTTTTCTGGTCAAAGCATATTACATCAAATAGAGCAGGAAGTCAAAGACCTGAATTACTGACCCAGGCTTTGAAAATCATTCCAGTTCAACTGGTCTATGTCTACGGCACGCCTCCTCAACTCATATCAAGAGGCCATCACATTCAACACATTGCCTCTATATCTCCATTACAATCTCAGCTGACCTTTAACACTCTTCTCTCTCTCTCTCTCTCTCTCTCTCTCTCTCTCCTCTCCCCCTTTCTTTCTCTCACTTACTCTTTTTTCTTTCTCTCTCATTCCCTCCATCTCTCTCTCCATCTCCCCTTTTCTCTCCATCTCTCTATCTGTCTCTCTCATAGGCACATGGCCGCAATCTGCTCTCCATTGACTTTGACCGTAACACACGCACGGAGAAGGTCTACGACGACCACCGCAAGTTCACGCTTCGCATCACCTACGACGCCCAGGGCCGGCCGGCCATCTGGCAGCCCAGCAGCAACCTGGCCGTGGTCAACGTCTCGTACTCCACCACTGGGCAGCTGGTGGGGCTGCAGCGGGGCAGCATGAGCGAGCGCACCGAGTTCGACCCCCAGGGGCGGATCCTCTCCCGCTCCTTTGTGGACGGGAAGGTGTGGAGCTACAGCTACCTGGACAAGGTGAGGAGGACCAGGAGGGACTCAGTGGGCATGGAGGGGTTCTTATGGCAGTGTTTTTAAAGGGGTAGTCCCTGACTCTAATCAAGTACACTTTTTTGTCAAATTTAGCAAATTACTCCTCTGTCTCCGCAGTGTGTACACAAAATTGTTTTGGTTGTTTTCTATTTACAGTGGCAGGACTGAATACAAACAAAACGGCTTAGAATGAACCGTAAACAATTCCAGCCAATCAACACAGTGGCTCAGTAGCATTGGAAGGAGATTTGATTGGCCGTTGAGCTCAAATACCAGCACCCTCTCACCAGAAGGGACCCTACCTTTGGATAATGGCACAGGATGGAGCTGTGTTAGTAAAACAGGAGTGCTGGGGGGCTAGTACATCTGGGTGGGAGAGGGGGTTGCTTTGCTTTGGATTATGAATGCGCCACTCCACCAGGGTGGTAATTAAAAAACGGGAACAGCGCAGGCTATTTGCTGACTGCCGTGACAAACAATTAGGAGATAAACATCGTTCGTCAAGAGCAGTTTGAGCCTAGCAGCCTGTCATAATAAATCAGAACTAATTGTGGTGGGGGAAGATATTCAGCTTACGCCGAGTAAATGCACAAATATTACTACAGATGCGTTATTCAGTCCAGACAAAAACAAACCTCCACGTCTGAGGCCTGGGGGAATATTATAGTAATTAATGTCAGTACTGATTGTCCAAATTATGTTTGGGCTGGGAAAAAAAAATACAGTTTAACCTTAGCTTGAGCTGCTGATGATGTTGATGATGTTGATGATGATGATGACTCACAGTAATGCTGATACTGTGTCGTCCCATTTGTCTTTTGCAGTCCATGGTGCTGCTGCTTCAGAGCCAGAGGCAGTATATCTTCGAGTTCGACGCGACGGGTCGGGTGACCGCAGTGACCATGCCCAGCGTGGCCCGCCACACCATGTTCACCCACGTCTCTATAGGATACATCCGCAACACCTACAACCCGCCGGAGAGCAACGCCTCGGTCATCCATGACTTCAGCGAGGACGGCTGCCCCCAGGCTGTCCACTTCCTGGGCACGGGGCGGCGCGTGCTGTACAGGTACGGCAAGCTGGCCAAGCTGTCGGAGGTGCTCTACGACAGCACGGCGGTCACCTTCGGCTACGACGAGACGACCGGCGTGCTCAAGATGGTCAACCTGCAGAGCGGCGGCTTCTCCTGCACAATCCGCTACCGGAAGGTGGGCCCACTGGTGGACAAGCAGATCTACCGCTTCTCCGAGGAGGGCATGGTGAACGCGCGCTTCGATTACACTTACCACGACAACAGCTTCCGCATCGCCAGCATGAAACCGGTCATCAGCGAGACGCCGCTGCCCGTTGACCTCTACCGCTACGACGAGATCTCCGGCAAGATCGAGCACTTCGGCAAGTTCGGCGTCATCTACTACGACATCAACCAGATCATCACCACGGCGGTGATGACGCTCAGCAAGCACTTCGACACGCACGGCCGCATCAAGGAGGTGCAGTACGAGATCTTCCGCTCGCTCATGTACTGGATGACGGTCCAGTACGACAGCATGGGCCGCGTGGTCAAGCGCGAGCTGAAGATCGGGCCGTACGCCAACACCACGCAGTACCGCTACGAGTACGATGGCGACGGGCAGCTCAGCGGCGTCAAGGTCAACGACTGGTCCACCTGGCGCTACAGCTACGACCTGAACGGCAACCTGCACCTGCTCAACCCCGGCAACAGCGCCCGGCTCACGCCGCTCCGCTACGACCTGCGTGACCGCATCACGCGCCTCGGCGATGTCCAGTACCGACTGGACGAGGACGGCTTCCTCAGCCAGCGCGGCTTGGACGTCTTCGAGTACAACTCCAAGGGCCAGCTGGCGCGCGCCTACAGCCGAGGGGCCAGCAGCAGTGGCAGCGGGAGCAGCGGTGGCTGGAGCGTCCAGTACCGCTACGACGGACTGGGTCGACGCGTCTCCTCCAAGAACAGCCTGGGCCAACACCTGCAGTTCTTCTACGCCGACCTGACCCACCCGGCGCGCGTCACACACATCTTCAACCACTCCAGCTCGGAGATCTCCTCGCTCTACTATGACCTGCAGGGCCACCTGTTCGCCATGGAGGTCAGCAGCGGCGAGGAGTACTACATCGCCTCGGACAACACCGGTACGCCGCTGGCCGTCTTCAGCAGCAACGGGCAGATGATCAAGCAGGTCCAGTATACGGCCTACGGGGAGGTCTACCTCGACTCCAACCCAGAGTTCCAGTTGGTGGTCGGCTTCCACGGGGGACTCTACGACCCACTGACCAAGCTGGTGCACTTCACGCAGCGGGACTACGATGTGCTGGCGGCCCGCTGGACCTCGCCGGACTACGGCATCTGGCAGAAGATTGACAAGGAGCTGGCGCCTTTCAACCTCTACATGTTCAAGAACAACAACCCCCTCAGTGACATGTTGGACACTAAGAACTATGTCACGGGTAATCTTACACATGGCCTTTTATTTGGACTATTTCATACCTTACAGACATTATTTAATTAAAATATTATTTTAAGTTATGTCATGCAACCATATGATTGAACTCTCCTACATATATTATACATTTTGTAATCATGCACCTGTACTTTATCAATATCATTTTCCTCTGTCTTACAGATGTGAAGAGCTGGTTGTTAATGTTCGGTTTCCAACTCAGTAACATCATTGCTGGTTTCCCCAAACATACTCAGTACTTTGTGGATCCACCGTATGAATTACTCGCCAGCCAGGATGCAGAGAATGGCCAGGTGGGTTTCAGTAACAGCGTCTCCTCCAAACACATCAAACACATACATGAAAGAATGAATGTGAGCTACCGTGAGCCCTGCTATATTATTCCAGTGAGCTAGCGTGCGTGAGCCCTGCTATATTATTGTGAGCTAGCGTGCGTGAGCCCTGCTATATTATTCCAGTGAGCTAGCGTGGCGGAGCCCTGCTGTATTATTCCAGTGAGCTAGCGTGCGTGAGCCCTGCTATATTATTCCAGTGAGCTAGCGTGCGTGAGCCCTGCTATATTATTCCAGTGAGCTAGCGTGCGTGAGCCCTGCTGTATTATTCCAGTGAGCTAGCGTGAGCCCTGCTATATTATTCCAGTGAGCTAGCGTAAGCCCTGCTATATTATTCCCATGCCTTTGTGTTCCACAGCTGATCACTGGAGTGCAGCAGGCAGCAGAGAGACATAACCAGGCCTTCATGGCTCTGGAGGGCAAGCTGCTGAACAAGGAACGCCGGGGCAGGCGTGACCGGCCGGGCCACTGGTTCGGCACCAGCACGCCCATCATCGGCCGGGGCATGATGCTGGCAGTCAAGGAGGGCCGCGTGGTGGCGGGCACCTCCAGCATGGCGAGCGAGGACAGCCGCAAGGTGGCGCTGGTGCTCAACAACGCCATCTACCTGGACGGCACGCACTACACGCAGGACGGCCGCGACTGCCACTTCTTCGTCAAGGTGGGCTCGGCCGACAGCGACCTGCTGGCCCTGGGCCTGACCAACGGGCGCAAGGCGCTGGAGAGCGGCATCAACGTCACCGTCAGCGGGCGCTCGCGCCGCGGCGTCACCGTGGAGTTCCGTGTGCCCGCGCTCGCCCTCAGCGTGCGCTACGGCCTCGCCGCCGACGTGGTGGACGAGGAGCGCGCCCGCCTGCTGGAGCTGGCGCGACAGAGGGCACTGGCTGGCGCGTGGGCACGGGAGCAGCAGCGGGCGCGGGATGGCAAGGAGGGCAGCCGGCTTTGGACAGAGGGCGAGCGGCAGCAGCTGCTATCGTCGGCGGGCAAGGTGCAGGGCTACGACGGCTACTACGTGCTGCCCGTGGAGCAGTACCCGCAGCTGGCCGACAGTAGCACCAACATCCAGTTCCTGAGACAGAATGAGATGGGGAAGAGGTAACAGCCCAACAGACTTGAAAAAAAATTACTCCTTTACTTTTAGCTATTTCTTGCTTTCCCTCTTCTCCTTTTGCTCTCTCATTCTCATACCCCGTTCTCTGTCTCCCTCTCTCTCCCTCTCTCTCTCTGTATTTCATTCTCACTATCAACCTCTCCTCTCTTCCTTCTCACTCCTGTCCTTTACTATGTACCCCTCCTCTCCCACGGAGAATAAACAGACAAACGGGGTAACACTCTGAACGCTGCAGGGACTTTTAAGAAGAACTCTTAACGAACACTTATAATTACTGCCACTGGCAAAAAAAAAGTTGAAATGGAAACTTAAAAGACTTTTTTTCAACAAAATGGACTAGAAAAAAAAACTACTGATGAACGTTGAAAGAAAAAAACACACAACTGTTGCTTAAAAATGAAGAATCCCCTTTTTAAAAAAGAATTGATATTTTTTGCCCATATTTCTTGGGTCATCACAAGGATGTTGGTGGATGTGGTGAGTTTCGACATGACCTTGGCTCCTACAGATCAAAGGAATACTCCAGAACTGCTGTAAAAGCCAGTCTGTATGTACAAATCTGCAAATGAACAAGAAAATTATCAGCAACAATAACAAAAGATGAAGAAGATGGAACATCAGACTCAGGCCTGACTTTCACAACAACAGAACTGTCAACTGCTGCGGCCCACCAAGAACAAACCTTTTGTTTTTCCTTTAGGAATAAAATTTTAAAATAAATTAAAAAAATAAATAGTCAAGGAAAACAGCAAAAGAGCTTTTTAGAAAGAAATAATAATAATAACAAAAAAATGATGGCTATATTTGCAGTACATAATGTCAGACGTTTGTTCATTTTGAAATAGGGAGAAAAAAGTTAACATTGTGTCAGCTAGCACTGAAGTTCAGGGTGTACTCTGTAAGCGATAGTTTGTTTGTCTGTCGCGGTAGAATCGTGAGATCTTCACCAGAGCACTTCTGTACAGAGAACTTGGAAAAAAACACAAACACACACACACACTAGCAATTTATCCAGATAGAAATTACAATTACCAGAAGCTATTTATTTTATTTTATTGTTTTTTAATTTATTTATTATTATTATTATTAGTAGTACTCTATGACAATCACAAGAGTCACCACCTTTATTGCAATTCCTGCGCATCGGTGAATGAGTTTATTTTATTTTGTAATATATGTAAGAAATGTTCATTAAGTTTTTATATTAAGTTGGATTTGCTCATAGGCAAATTATAGTCACAGACAAAAAAGTAATTTATGTAAAGTGTTTTAAAACAATGGTTTATACTTTAAATAAAGTTTAAAACTGTGAAACTTGTTTTTTCGAGATAGATCTGTATGTACAGTGTATAGCCTTACCTTTCTGCAGCACACTAGAGAAATGTTCATAATATCAAGTTTTATATTTCTAATGGGAAGTGGCTTGTTATGTGCAAACCTATAGCTGGTATTATTACTCTAGAATTTTGTGACACACCAATCTCCCTGAGCTATACAATATCGATCCCAAGTTTGATGTTTTTATTTTTTGGGGTTTCGTTTGTTTTAGTTTCCTTTCGAAACGCAGAGAAAATGTTGCTGTTCTAGATCCCAAAACCGTAGACATGGATTCTATCCACTGTGAAGAGCCTCATTATGGATGTCAAGATGTACCAAATCAGTATTGAAGGATGATTCTTACACTTACTGGAGACTCTTCTGAGACCTTATCAATAAAAAGTAATTGTTTACTTCATGCCTCATTGATCTGTCTTGTTTTTCACCCTGATTGTTTCCCACTAATCGTACACAATGTGGATTTTGTTATAAACCATAAACAACAAAGTATTAAGTATCTAAAAGATAAAACGTACATGGTGTGGGACTCATAAAAGCATTCTCACAAATGGCACCACTGTCTAGTATGGGATTACCACCCAGGCAGAGAGGACGGCCCTTCCGAGAGTTCTAAAGACTGCAGAGAAAATCATTGATGCTAACCTCCCATCCATGGACACTCTGCACACAAGGCTGCAGGAAAAAAGCTCAGAGCATCCTCAGAGACATCACACTGTTCATTCCTCTGCTCAGACACAAACACTCAATAGACAACCTAAGACACTCCAGACCAGACAGAATCAGTACACACAGAGCATACTTTTTTTTTAATCGTTTTTATTCAGCCACAGTCAGACAAATGCTAGTCAATAGCAGGCAATAAGTATGCCACCTGAACAAACACGTGCAATATTCTCAAATGTGAAATGGACTTCTCAAAGTTGTTTTTTTTACCCTATTTTAGAGTCGTTTTTTTTATCTCGAAGACCCAATGGCACGTACTACTTAATAATCTTCAGGTTAAACATTGACATTATTTTGAGCATTCATAAGTGAAGAATTAGGGTGCTCTTCACATAGCAGTTTTACAGTCGTTTTAAAACGTTATCTCATAAACAAAACAATCTGGACAACGTCAGAACCAATTCCATTAAATGAATGAAACAATTTAAAAAGGTCATTTCATAACGCTTCAGTGGCAGGCTGAAGTAAAGACTTGTGACTCATGAGAGTGTAGATGCGGATTCTCCCAGAAAATAACCAACACCTCTCCGACGGCTTAGCAATGCCGTTAAACTAAGCCGATGTGTGTTTGCTGAGAGCAACACAGTTTAATCAGACAGTGGATGGGAAAACATTTACAATGTGTAGAATTTAAAGGAAGCACAAACCCAATCAGCAGCCAAACAGTAAACATAACCACTTTCCACAAAAGCACAGGTGCATGGATGGACTGTAATTACAATGATATACTGTAGTTTCTGGCCATTATATTTGAATGTTTTACCTGATGGAGTCAGCCTAGTTCATTCACAATCTCTTCATCATGGCTACAGGACAGACCGGTTAATGCTTTCATAGCCAGTTGTCCATGCCATTCCAGAGTTTCAGAGAATGATTGACAATTCAAACATGTCTACACGGTTACAGAAGTCATTGCGAGGAGTTAATGCAGGTCAACCAACATGGGCAGCTGGTGTCTTCCATATAAGTCATACGGGTCTTCTCTTATAGTCCTTGAGAAAGTCTCGAGAGGAACAATTATCTTTCTGATCAGTGATCCTCTGTGTCGTTGGGTTCAACAGTTCTCAAGCACTGGTCAGCAAATTCCACAAACAACGGCTCCTGCATAGCTGTCTTCATAACATCAACCTTGTTCCCTGCAGTATCCACGGCAACCAGGAGTTGTCTGAGGTGGGGGTTCCGGAGCAAGTCTTTAAGATTCTCTGACTCACCTGTTCCAAAGAGAAACAAGTCTTAATCTTCTGCATCATCTGAGCTAAACACACAACGATGCAAGACACTTGCGTGGCAGGATAAGCAATAGAGATATGACAGCGTGGACCAGGCATTTCATATTCACCTGTCAAAATTGTGAGCTCATCTGAGCTTGTTATATGGCAGAAATAACCACGCCTGAGCTGATGAAATATTCCCAATTAACTTCAGAGGCCACAGCCCTACTGGAAGTCACATCAGACAAGCAAATGCCATGCTGAAAAGATCTATGGACTTCTGGGTGCTCACGGATAGCGCAGAGGACACTGTTACGTTACACACTAATCATTAGTACTTAATTAGAAAGGTTACCTGCTTGGTTCTCTCATAAAATGCAACAGCTTTCAGTGATCAGTGGCTATTTGTCCATTAACTCATAGTGAATTCATGAAAGTTTAAGCAGCTTTTGTTATGCAGTATGCATTGCTACCGGCCATCGTGGAGATTCATTTGGCTAAGAGTTACCACCCTTGATTAGATATTTATTGAGATATTTAAACTGTATAATTAGGGTATTGAGGAGAAGCAATCCATAAAATGTAGCTGACTGATCAAGCAAAGCTGTGAACTGCAGTACAGCAGCAGTAGCAACAGCAGGGCAAGCCACCCAGAGAGAGAATTCAGAGAGAAGCCCTCTTCATGCTGACATTAAAAAGGAAGACTTACAGCAAGCAACACATTCATATTATAAGCATTTGGCAGTGGCGGGTGTTCATTCAACTCGGTTGGCACTAAATATATGTGGGGGAAATATGGTATTTTCTTTACCAAGTTTCTGAAGTATGTCTGCAGGAACCATATCATTCTGGCCATCTTCATCCAGGAGATCCCCTGGTGTCCAAGGTTCTCTGGCTAAAATAAATGCGTGGACTTAATATTTAAGAATTGTTAAAAACTGAAATTGAATAAAGAGGGAATTGTCTATATAGTTACCAGCAGTATGTGACTGATTTTGATCACATGTTGACTCCTTTAACTTCACAGGCTCACAGCTATCTGTGTAAAAGACATGGGAAGATCATTGGAGTGAAGAAAGCATTTGTTGTGGACTAACTTTTTAGTGTTGTGGATGAAACCCCAGAAAGCTTCTTGCTGCGGAACGGTTCCACCCCAAGTGTTGAACACAATGTGAAATTTAACATGGCTCAAACACCTCATGTGAACTCACCTTTATGTGTCTTGAAGCAATTAAGGGAACAACTGAAAAGTGAAACATAGAAAAGTGTCATATTTTTAACATAATGATGAGGGTAGACATGTATAAATATCTGACCTTATGGGATCCTAGCTAAAAAAGGGTGCTGCTGGCTTTGGGCCTTCATAAATTATAATGATTCATTTAGCTTGTCGAAAACCTACAGTACCGTTTGGAAATCTGTTATTCAGATTCTGATTCTTAAAGATCTAGCATACACACATTCCCGTTTTCTGTCCTTCCCTCTCGCTGTCTGAAAATGGCTTCTCACACACAAACAACAATATTTGTGGACATGAGAATATCAAAACTAAGACGGTTCCACTATGAACGCACATGCAGAGAATGTCTAATAAGTAGACGGGCTCTGGTACATGTATAACAGTCGACAAAGGATTGTCACAATAACGATCATGTTAGCCTACTCACTATCTGACGAGACATGTTGGGCACCGATATTTCGGTACCTGACCGCTACAAACACTGCAAAGCTGCATTGTCTCAGTCCTCTTGTCGTATCAAAGCAATGCGCTAAAACTGGTTTAGCTGTGCACGCCTAAATTTCTTTTCTATGAGCTAAGACCGTTCGTTCCCACGTGTGTAAAGTAAAGATGGAGACGAAAACAACAGCAACAGGAAGTGTACAACATGACTCTCTATTGGTTTCTATGTAGTGATGTCATACTAATGTGGACCAATGGTGAAGCTTTAACCAGAGAGATTATCGAGGATCTTTGATTTGGACAGTGGACGAGGAAGTAGATACATCTGTCCGACAGGCTTCTATGACTGTGACTTCGTTAACACCAAATCGTCCAAAAAACAGCATGGCAGTTGCAGGTAACTCTCAAGTCTATTTAAAAGCTGACTTACTCTGTAAGTATTATATAAATATTATATAAAATGTTATGTTCCTCATAAAATCTGTGAATGGCAAACAACAGTAACTTAGCAACAGTTCATTAAAGTTAGAGTTGCTCTCAAGAGATGACTTGGCAACATAATTAGTAGCCTAGCCTACAAATCTGTTTTTCCGTTCGCACACCAACGTTACTGACATGGAATATAATGTGCTTATATGACATTAGGCTATTCCCTAAACAGAAATCCTAAAAAGTTATGGGCAGGAGAGGATTAGGTATAGGTAGCCTTCAAGCCCTAATATTCCGACACCCATAGCCCTCTATGCATATAGTTCAGTTTTTGAGTGTGTGTGTGTGTGTGTGTGTGTGTGTTTTCAGAAATCTCTTACAATGATCTCAAAGACCTGATGGAGAAGTGCAAAGAACTCGTGTTGGTTGACGTTCGTTCCAAAGAGGAGGTGGATCGAGGACGCATACCAGGTTCCATTCATATACCAGGTTCATAATTTCGCTTAGTTTCTAACTATGCGTTTCAATAAATAGTTTATCCTACACAAATGTAATCTTCTAAGCATATGAAAGTTGTAAAGAAAATAATAATGCATTTCGGATTGGATTTGTAGGCTATTGTTTTTAGGCTCATATCTTCTGCAGACAAAGTGAAATGCATATATACCTGGGTTATATCAAAACAATAAAGTTGCCTCTGTGATAAAATAAAACATGCAAACATTAAAATCGTTTTTTATTCTTTCCTGTATTATTTCCTCATTTGCAGTGGACCAGGTAGAGAATGACATGGCTCTGGATGCAGCAGCATTTCAGCAGAAGTTTGGCGTTCCGAAGCCCCCTCTCAACTCCCCTAGCCTCATCTTCCACTGCCAGATGGGCCGTCGTGGGGCAGTAGCCACACAGAAGGCCAGAAGCCTTGGCTTTGAAAAGTATGAACTTAATTTATGTCCAGCAGTACAGTGTGATTGATTACCTGCAGAGACCTTCTCAGTCACTAGATCATTAGCAAAGTGATAGCCTCAGTGAAGAGGTCGTTATCTAGCTAAGATTAAATATTACTATTTTGAAAGCTGACTCACATTCACTCAGCAATGGAAGGCCTTGGTGGTATGAGATTGCATTGCTCAAGCAACCGGTCTTATTTAAGCAAGGTTATGGCAAGAAATGTGCCTTCTGCATTTCACTCATCCATATGTATAAGCAGCTACAAACAGTATTTTCTATTTCATGTATAATTGTACTCTTTTTTTCCATGTACAGGGCCTGTAACTTCGTTGGAGGCTACAAGGAATGGTCTGAAAAGGAAGGGAAATGAAAAAGCTGGAAATTTAATTAATTTGCCACCTTAGAAAATAATATAAAATTGTGCCTTTGTGTTGCTGTGTGAACTGATTTTGATAGTTACACCT
Source organism: Alosa alosa (assembly GCF_017589495.1). Taxonomy (NCBI): domain Eukaryota; kingdom Metazoa; phylum Chordata; class Actinopteri; order Clupeiformes; family Clupeidae; genus Alosa; species Alosa alosa. The sequence goes on along the minus strand of NC_063209.1, from coordinate 21,281,522 downwards.
TATGTATGTCTCCAATAAAATAGGTTGATGTTGATTGACATGTGAGTTGTATTGTGTTGAAATGTTAGTGTCAGTCCTTTTCAATGAACGTTCAACTATTGCACTGGTGTTACAGCAGGCTGTAGTGAACCCTAGTGACAACCCATGCAAGTGTCATTACCCCTTTATAGCCCGAAATTACCGCCAAATATCTAGCATTAGTAACACCGCTTGGGGCAGAAGTATGGAAATGTACATGGATCTCTGCCGTGCTTCCAGGTAATGCAACTGCTATTTGCATGTAACATTATTTAATAGGTCAGAATATGCAGTCATTACAAGGACCATTAACAGTCTATGCTATTTGGTCTATAATATTATTTAATAGGTTAGCATAGGCTATGCAGTCAGTATAAGGACCATATAGCAGTATATGCTATTTGGTCTATATCCGTATGTTTCTCATCCTTTTTGTGTAGTTATACCATTATTGCATTTCTTTTTGATGATGATCACAAGCCAGCCGATTTGTAATTCTGTTCTACTGACTAGCATACCCTTGTGGTTGGCTCCTTTGCTGAGGGTTGCAGGGAGACTGAAGACCGACCGCGCTAGGCGAAGATCAGCATACAGGTTCATCCAGCGTCAACTGGTTAGTCTTAATCATTATGCAGATTGTGTGAATAATTCAAGAGATTATGCTGACAATTTAATCATTGTCCGGGTAATTTTGCTCAGTATCACCACAGAGTTGGCTGCACAGATGATAATTGTAACCCAACATACATCTATCCAGCCGAGTTGAAGGAGCTAATTCGTGCAGTCTTCCCAGCAGAGGTCTGCAATTACCCCGACCCGTGTAATGAAAAGGTGTGAGGCGCATTTGCCTAGTTTTGTTGTGAATGTTATAGCCTGTATTATGTCAGGCGATTACAACTGTGTTAAAGAAATGTATATTTTTGCAGATATACGTAGTCACCCTGGAAGATCTCCATAGCGTGAGCCCTGTCAACTGGAGCTGAATTCCCTATGAATAAAATGGCCATATTGTTATTTATATTTAGGCCTTATTCTTAGTGTCGCTAAGCATGCAACATGACAAAGTTGAATGTGTTCATCATAATGAATATGCTGTAAGTTCAGAGGCTGTTCATGTCATAAAATAAAGGCAACAATGTGACAATGGAACTGATACATTGCTCTTTTTTTTTCGTTCGTTAGAGGAATGGATACATTTCAGGGTGACCCAGGTGACCAGGGTCAACCATAACCGCCTTTTCATATACCACGTGATCTGTGCAGGACAAGTTAGTTAGGTTGAGTTGTTAGCTGATGTGACTGATAGACCATGGAAATGATTAAAGAAATCTACAAGGTAACCTATTTATTTATAGTTAAACAGTTGTTAAGAGACTGAGGAGTGGATTTTAGTGAAGTTACGCTGCCATGAGTGTTGTTGTGCCTTTACATAAAATATGCTCTAAAGTCGCTAGCCATGCTAGGCCTACGTTAGCATTTTCAGTGAGAATTTTTGCTAGCTCAATTCCGACTTATATTAACGTTAATGTTTGAGATTGATCTAACTGTTTTATTGTAAATCTATGGATAACAAAATAATTCTACCATATACATTAATACATTTGGGTGTGCCACAGGTAGTTAGGTTTTTGATGAGAGTCCTTGACCGACCACGGAAATACTCAACTCGTAAGGACAGCGATGTTCTGGTGCTCCTATGCGCCACCAAGTCACATCCATCCGACAAGCTCACGTGCACAAGTATGATTGGTTTAAGCTAGTTAATTGCAGCGTAAAGGGCATTTGTAGACGGCTCTTTCATTAACACATTTTAATTTCATGTAGTTGCTGCTGCTGGGCCGTGGGCTCCCTCGAATCCAATTGAAAAAGTCTTAAATGGTGGGTTTTACTCTCCTGTCATAATTTCTATCTTTACAAAGATAAAGTTTGGTTGTATTCACATTCTATATTTGTCCACTTCTTTCAGAGTCTCTCAGCCTTTTAGAGCGGATATCATACCTCCCTGCATCTGCATCAACCTGCAGATCTGTAGACACTGAGGAGTTATCCCTCTTTGTTAAATCATCGGGCCCAGTCCATTTTGTGGTAGCCTTTGAGGTTAGAAAACTCATCACACATCTCAACCCAAACAATAATTCAGTTAAAAAATGAAATAGATCATAAATAATTGCATGTCATCACCTATTATTGCATACAGAATATTGCTGGACTACTTCATAAGACATAATTGCGGTCTTTCTTTAGATGGCAATGGATAATAAGTGTTGGCAACAGGAGAAGTTCTATACCGAAGCATTTCTTCGCCGGATCAGCCTGGTCCGTGCTCAGGTATGAAAGCCAGGAAACATGGATGCCATCAGAACTGATAGTGCAAAGGTTTCTTCTCCATTTCAATTCTGCCATATCTCTCTTCCAAACAGATGAAAATCTTTTTTAAATTCAAGAACAATGGGGAAACTAACCAGCATGTATTTGGGTACAAGTTTTTCTTTTTTCAAATATTAGTTATTGGGTATGTTACAGGATGAGTGGCCTTTGTTAATTGGCAGGTCTATACCAGTATATTCGCTACATGTATTTGCCTCTGTTTGTGTGCCCAGTGATGGTGTGAAGAGCAAGATGCTAGTAAACAACCAAAGCATCATCATGGACAGCACCAGTTATCAACTGTAAGTGGGTGTGAACTTACCAGAATTGTCCTTAACTTTACAAGCATATATCCAAACCATATAAATGTCCTGTAATATAATCTTTCCCTCACTCACACAGACACACTCCCTTTTTATTCCTGTATATTCCTCTCCTCTCACTTGCTGTCTGTGAAGGTGTCCTTTCTCGGAGGGTGGTCTCCTTCCCTGTGATCAGATCCATGCGGTGGTGGGCGCAAAGGTCCCGCTGCAGCTCCCTTTTCACATGGTGTTAACGGGCCTCGGTGGGGAGACCAGCATCATCACCATGGCAGCGCTGGGCCCCTGCATGGAGCAGTACCCAAACTGGCCCATTCGCCTGACAACCATTCAGATATCCTTTTTGCAAAGAGCTAGAAAAACTAGAAATGCAATTCAAAGGAATTACCAGTGCATGAAAATGTAAAAAATGCATTGTAAAATATCATAATAGTTAAAACAGATAATGCAAGCATAGAGGTAGTTGCTAGGTTATTGCTAGGGAAGGCATGGTGGTTGTTATGCTAAATAAAGCGGTTGCTATGCTAGTTGCTAGTGTAGTCATTTTGGTTGCTAGGTTGTTGCTAGGATAATTGAAGTGGTTGCTAAGTTGTTGCTAGGGTCGGGGTTCCCACAGGTCATGGAATTTCTGGAATATCATGGAATTTTGGAAAGTCTATTCCAGACATGCCAAAATACATTAATACAAATATTTATTAATTTTAAATATTTTAGTTGCTAGGCTAATGATGTAAAAGTATAAGTAAGGGATAATGTATAGAACGCCGGTCATTATTGGGAAAATAAGTCGACCCGGCAGGGCCGACCCTGACCCCGACGCAGCGGAGGGGTCTTGTTCCGCCCTGAAGGGACTTATTTTCCCAATAATGACCGCCGTTCTATACATTATCCCGCTTATTACACGGCTACTTGCCAAACCGAAACAATAAACTCCCCACGATATGACTCTTTAGCCTACATAGCCTAGGCTATAGCCTATTTGTTACCGTTTCATCGTGGCTTTTGCTGAGAAACAAATAGTTCGCAACAGCACACGCTGAACTTGAATCCAACATTCTTTAGAACACAGCTGATCAACCGTCCGCTTTCACTTTTGAATGAAGTTCCAGTCCTTGTGTAGTAATATGAAAGACGTGAAATAGAAGCACAAAACCCATTTTCCTTGACAGCAGTCTGTTATACTTAGCAACGGTCTGTTATTGAGAATTAGCCGACCACCGAACGTTGGGAAGGCCCATTCTAGTGAATGGAGCATTCTTCAGCATTATGAAGAGCCGTGTAATAAGTATATATACTCTTTTCCCAATCCGTGAATTATATCCCAATCCGTGAATTAGTGAAACACACTGAGCACACAGTGAACACACAGTGAGGTGAAGCACACACACTAATCCCGGCGCAGTGAGCGGCCTGCTACAACAGCGGCGCTCGGGGAGCAGTAAGGGGTTAGGTGCCTTGCTCAAGGGCACTTCAGCCGTTCCTACTGGTCGGGGTTCGAACTGGCAACCCTCCGGTTACAAGTCCGAAGCGCTAACCAGTAGGCCACGGCTGCCCATGTTGGCTGCTATAGTGGTTGCTAGGTGATATTATGGTAGTGGGTGCTAAGTAGTTGTTAGTTAGTGAAGTTAACACACTTCCTTAACCCACCCACTCCACATGTTGGTTTACAGCCCCTCCAGTATGCCTCGCCTGGAATCCAATATGGCCACTCCCATGAGCTTCTTGCAGTCTCTGGCCGGCCGACTGGCATGGGAGGACCTTGGCCTCTCTGGGGTGACCTGTGCTGACCTGCAGCAGGCAGAGGGAGAAGCACCAGGGTCGAGAGGTTTGGATTTAATCTCCCAAAACCGAAAGCATGACTTTGCTCTTCCGTGCAAGTAAAGGTATACTATGCAGGTTCAGGTAGTTTTGCCGACTGTAGAACTCCCCCTAGAGTAGCAATATATTTATATTTTACTCTGCTGTTGTAAATAGCCTTCTCATGGCTTGTTCCCCCTGTACACAATGAAAATGCTTTCGTTGTGGAGGTGAAGGATCAAAAACAGGCAAAAACTATCTCTGAAAAGCTATATCTACTGACAAGGTAATGTTTCACTATCCTCGCAAGATGATTTGGGGCGCTGTTCTTGGAAGTTGCTAGCCTGGGTTTCCCCATGATGCCTTGTGCGTGATTTTATTCGTGCTGCTAGGCAGTCTGGATTCCATGGACCTCAATTTTCACCTCAACGAAGGAACCAATCACAGAACGGAGGGGGGACAGCAAGAAGATGGCAACGTCTATGCGACACACCGAAGTGGCTATGAACTACGTACAGACTCATTTGATAGACATTTGTAGAGTCCAATAAACGGCTCTGGGCATTCGTAAACCACGTTTCAAATAGGAGAAAATGATTGTATTGTGTAATGTAGTTCCCAGACCCCATCTCAATGAGATAAGGCTGGCGTTAGCCAGGCTATGAAGTTGCATGGCTAGTTCTCTCATTAGCGACTCGCTACGTCTATGCTGTATGGTGAACAATTCCCCTATTACAAGTTCGTTTACCATCAAGTTGGCTTCGTAAAGGTTATATTAAGGTGAAAATCTTGCATAGTGTACCTTTAAAGTAGTGTTCAGTGAATGTTACCCCTTGTCTGAGTAGGATTCTTCCCAAGGAGCATTAGAGCATTAACCATTAGTTTTGTTAAAGGGTTTGAACTGTTGACATGTATTCTCTGTTAAGCTGATGAAAGGCTTTTTTTTTCTACACTACCACAGGCCCCCTTTGCTGGGACATGGTGTTTAATGTAAAGGAGAGGGAGGAAGACCAGGGAACCGAGTCCAAATGGAACCAGACCGTGAAGCAGACTCTCACTCTCTACCTGTTACTCCAGCACACTGACCCCTTCCACTCACAATTCTCTGACCTCATCGGTAAGGGACCCACGTAGAACCAATTAATCACGTCGTTCTGCTTAACTGGTGAGGAGCAGGAATCCATATTTGAGCCACTAACTATGTCAGGGATGGGCAACTGGCGGCCCCACGGGCCACATGCGGCCCTCCTCCTCACTCAATGCAGCCCGCGGATCAATTTACATTACACAATACAATCATTTTCAAATGGCATAAAAACGTTGGTTTAGTTTCACGGGTTTTTACCACATCTGAATCGGAGCTTTATTGTAATGATACAGCCTACCTATAGGGGCGCTTTCCTATATTAAAAAATCCAGCGGGCTTCTTCACTACAGCCAGCAAAGAAGAGGTCTATGAGCGGTTCTAGCAGAGATCTATGAACGGTTTATATAAAACACTCAGTCAAGAGAATCGTACCCTTCAGGCAAGATGGGAAACAGCTGATCTTATCACAGAATTCAAAGTAAAACCTATGAATTTAGTATGCTTCGAAACAAAGTCGGCCAACACCACGCACAAAGACAACTAAAAGCTACACCAGAGCTCCTATAGCCGCTGTCGTAGACAACCTCAAAAGTAGAGCAGGGTTCCCACAGGTCATGGAATTTTAATAAAGCCAATTCCAGACGTGGAACGTCCGGGAATTATGTTTTTGGTTATGCTTCAGAGTGGCTGGCAATGTGCATGCACAAACATGTCCTTAAAACATTTCTTCACGTTCGTTTTCAAAACTGTGCAACTCAGAGTGGTTAGTGATGTTCGTTGATTATTAAAAACATATATATCGGCACATTGTATGATTTCAATCCGTGCTATTTGCTATTGTGGAACTATTTTTTCAGATACCTCACAACCAGGCTTGGAATTTCACCATTCTGGGGGCAAGGCCACTTGGCCTTCAGTTGGGCATATTTGGTGGGGGGCACAAAGGCCACATGTCAGGGCACCAAAGCCAAAGTTAACTATACAGTAGTAGGCTATAAAAATGATCAAAGTTGTATTTATCCTATTCACTGCAGTAGACATGCATCACTGTATGAAACATTACAAAAACATGAAACATGACATAACATAGAACTGTAAATCATCTGATCATCTAATATTTACAGATATCTAGGCTATATATCACATTTATTTTATATTTGGCCTGTTATGAAATCATGTATTGAACAATTTAAGCACAGCTCAGCTTTAAGAAACTCAAATAGCCTAGATGCATGCTTAGCATTTTGTGATCATTAAGGCTACTTTCACAAACTCTTAGTCAGCTGTCCTCTGATTTACCAATATCTAGGCGATATTTGTAACATTTATTTTGTATTTGGCCCATTATGAAATCATGTGGAAAAATTTAAACACATTGTAAAACTTAAAGCCCAAATTTGGAGACATCCATGTATGTCGAACTTTACTGCAAATTCAAAACTGGATTACTCTGGAATGGCTAACTGTACAGGGGACTGCTTTACACCTTTGTGTTCGGTAAGGTCTCCTGTTTATTCTGATATATGGTTTGTCATGTGTTAAAAGAAGGGTTCGTAAAGTATTCCACCGAGATGAATGGGTAGGGAGATCATGGGACACAACCTTCAGTAGAATGTATGATTAAATTGAATTATATTATTTACTTTTCTCGTGAACCGTTCAACACAGCAATTTTTGGCTAATATCGTTTAAAAGCTGAGAAAAATCTCTTTCATGTGATACTTGTGATGTCTGTGTGATGAATAGGCTACTTCGTGAGTAGGTTAACTGAGAATGGGTGAATTTGGACGCACTTTCTTTCTTGCGCTGTCACTTTCTCCACTGCGTAAAAGACTAAATTAATTTTATTTAGCACAGGCTAAATAAAAATCGCTATTAGTATGACGCAAAGCCGAATATTGAAAGAATGGGGCACCAAGGCCACCGTGGCCTGTAAACCTCTGATTTTCAAAGGGGCCTCACGGCCAACGCAAGGCGCTACGACGGCCATGCCCGTCGTGGCCGCCGTGAAAATCCTACCCTGCTCACAACCGCGTATAAACTTCCACTCAATATTCGAGTCTGAAGCATAGACAGTAAAAGAAGGTCGTTGATGTTCCAAAACAAGTAGCATAGTGAAATACAGTTTCTGTCGTGTTTTATTTGACCTTTTGCAAAAAATCCCATTCATGTCTGTTGGAAGACTCAATTGCTCGTTGATATTACTGCGCTATCGAAAACGGAAAGGGGGGCTGTTTACATTTGGTTGGTACATTTTACTGTCTATGCTTCAGACTCAAATATTAAGCGGAAGTTTATACGCGGTTGTGAGGTATCTGAAAAAATAGTTCCACAATAGCAGATAACACGGATTGAAATCATACATTGCGCCAATATATGTGTTTTTAATAATCAACGAACACTCCACTCGGTGAGTTTTGAAAACGAACGTTAAGGGTTGTTTTAAGGACATGTTTGTGCATGCCCATAGCCAGCCACTCTGAAGCAGTCAAAGGCGATTCAAAACGAGTCAGAAAGTCGAGACAGGACCCATCGTCAAAATTTCGGTGTCCACCACTCACAACAAACCAGAAAAGGGACTCAAAGTGCTAAATACCAGAATTATACTTTAATACACGGGGGCAGTTAATATGGTTTTATTAATGCGGCTAATACACAGGACATGACTGTAACATTGCATGTGAACGTTTTGTTTTTGTTTTCCTTTCATGGCAGTCAATGAAGAGATGTTTGAGAAACACTTAGACCAGGTCCTCTGGCACAATAGTGAGAGAGTGACGGCATCACTGCAGTCGCTACTGGAGAAGACACTTAAGCCTCATCAGAAAAAATGCTCAGTAAGTGTAATATTTTCAAACATTATTGTCAGTATTCATCATTCTCACCATGGTATCTACTAATTCACATATACCAGAGGAGGATTCTTCATTGAGGAAAGGGAGGAACAAACTTCCCTAAAATTTTAGAGAAAAAGCAAACATTGTCCATCTTTTGAATGTATAAAAGATGGACATTGTCCATCTTTTATACATTCAACTACAGTGCAAAGGTTAGGATCAAAGCAGCAGGAAGACCAGTTCCAAAAATTCATATTCCAAAAAAAGATGGTAAGGCTAGTGTAGGCTACTGAATGCTACATATGACTAATACACATGGCTAACTGGTAGCACAGAAAACAATCGGCTACTGCTGGCCTGTCTTAAACGTGGACAGTTCAGGGATATGCTGATACAAAACAATTGGATAGTTACGTGTTGTTATAATCATCCAAGTTATGCCTTAACTAAACAACTGTTAAATAATGTTCTTGTTGTTAATATGTTCTGGTTTTCATCGTTCTAACTGTATCTTTGGATGGTAACATCGTTAATGAATGTTTCAGACCATGATGCATTCCTTTAATGACGTCTTCAATGATATTTGCCTTTCGAGTATAAATTCCCATTTAGCTATTACAACCTGTTTTTAAATTATAGCGATTATTTGGCTTTAAAACAATAGCATGTTACAAATAACCACATTTAAGGTCTATTTTTTAAATGGTAAATAGTTACATGGTCTTATAAAACAAGTGTCTATTTTTAGTATTATAGACTTTAATGCAAATGTATTACATTGAGCAAAACCTCCAGACTTTCCATAATTTTAAACATCTGGAAAAGAGTATTTCATAATTAGACCTACATATCTTTCCTGACTTCCCAGACCAAAATTTACATTTATTTACATTTACATTTATTAATTTAGCAGACACTATTATCCAAAGTGACTTATATTACAAAGTCCATTGTCCCTGGAGCAATTTGGGGTTAAGTGCCTTGCTCAAATGCACAACGGTGGAAGCCAACAAATTCACCCTTCGCTCTCCCGCCCTCCTTAGTTACTGTTGCTATGCCTGACAAGCTTTAGCACCCTGCACGTCTATTACATAGAGGGAGGACCGGGACTTTTCAATGAAATGTAATTTCCACAGGCCTTCAGTCTCCACAGGTTAACATGGCAAAACTCGAAAAGCTTGTCAGACCTCCCGTGCCTAATGACGGGTTGCTAAGCCACGATTGGCCTGTGGCGGTTTTCGGGTGTGGCGTAGCGAAGGGTGAATTGCAGCCACAACCTTTCTGGCTACTGCATGCTAGCGTAGCTCCTTAGGCCCCTGAGAATGTCAGAACAGCTTTTATAGCACAACATTGCCAGTTAAAATACTACATAGTGTATACTGCTGCTTTAAATGTGTCTGGGTAGGCGGCCTACATACATTATTGTTCACATATGCCACTAACACCATCACAACCTCACATTTGCCACCAACACCAATCAAGCGCACCTTCCTTCCTCCACCAGCCGCCACTGACATATACTAATGTTCACATATGTGTGTGTGTGTGTGATCAGAATCAGAGAAAGATGCAGGCAGCACTGCCGGTGGTCCTTAGCTCCCTCACCAGTGTGGTGAATAGCAGCAGCAGTGCGGAATTCCGCACTACTTGCTTGGACAAAATGAAGGTAAGAGGGACTTCAGCCTGTCCTAAACTGAAACAACACACATGCACATCTAAGTCCTGTATCAAAGAAGTTGTATGGTGTAGGTGTATCGTGATTAAAACTGAAGTTTCTATCTCAAACAGATCAGCTGGGCTACCCTTTCAGCCTTCAAGAACTAAAATGCATGTTTCTAGGCGACCATACATCCAATTTAACCCGCTGTTAAAATTCATACATTTAGCCACACAAATAACCTGCTGGGTCAAGACTAGGGTTGCAAAATTCCGGGAATTTTCAAAGTTGGAAACTTTCCATGGGAATTAACGGGAATATATCAGAATTAACAGGAATAAACGGGAATTAATGGGAATAAACTGGGAATTTTTAATATGGCAAGTTAGTCTATAACAGGGAACTTAAATGTAGTGGACAAAACCCCATCTTGCAGCATAATATTAGTTAAAACAACCTGATTTAATGCAATTTCAGTCAAATTTCTACCCTGCACATATGTCAATCACATGCACACAGCAATCGGCATAGGCTGCTAGACATAAAGGAAACCTATGGTGCGTTCATATGCATGGGGAAAAAATGTTCCAACCAATCGGATTTTGTTGTTGAGTGGTGTAGTGTATCTTGGGCAGTTCAGTGTTGCTAGTTTAGCACACCAGTAAACCATAGGCAGAGAATGGGATCCCATTTAGCATGCTAGCTAGCTTTGTATGCTAAGCTAAGCAAAAATCGAACATACAAATCATATTGCTTATTACGAAACAAAATGTTAATGTTTGTATATGAAACAGTTTGTATGAATTACCCAAAATTCCATGTTCATTTCCGTAAATTCCCATTAATTCCCATAATTTCCTTTAATTCCATGAAAGTTTCCAATTTGGAATATTTCCAAAATTCCCCAGCTTAACTTCCCATGGTAAGTTTCCGGAAAGTTTCCAGAAATGTACCGGAAATTTTCCGCCCCTTTGCAACCCTAGTCAAGACCTGGTCAGATAATTGTAGGGTATTTAATGAAGAAGTTTTACTGTTGAGAAAAAACTACCATTAGAGCCAGCAAGGTTCCGTCCGTGCTCAGCCCAAACCCCTTATGTGAGCTCCATCAGTGCTTTGAGGTAATCTAGAATATTTCACAGTAATAACTGCTTGCTAAAAATAAAATAAAGTTTTAAAGTTTCATTGGCAACTTGTATTGATAAAAATGTAGTTCTGTCATTAAGTGTTTAGGGTTGCCAGTGCAGATACAGTAGGCTTTTGTCCTGTTCTGTTTCAGGTCCCGAACACTCATCAGCTGTCAGTGTCTCTTGACCAATTGCTTCACAGTATCACAGGAAGTCGGTTTACTCCACTTCACAGGTGTACCACTAACAAGGTGATTTACCTTTCTTGTAGCGCTTGTGTCATCACTATGGGTTGGGTCATCAACATTCTCGTAAACTCTACAAGTCTCACCTTTGATCAGATATGTATTCGCCTCATTCCTGTAATCACCGTTCAATGAAACAATACTATCTCATCTCATATCTTATCTCATCTCGCGATAAGAACGCGGCTCTTAGTGAACTGTACCAGGCTGTCAGTGAACAACAGACGGCACACCCAGACGGTTTCACCATCTTCACTGGAGATTTTAACCATGCTGATCTCAAAACTGTACTTCCAAAGCTACACCAGCATGTTGATTTTCCAACAAGAGGAGATAACATCCTGGACCTGGTCTACACTACACACAAAGGAGCATACAAAGCCACCCCCCTCCCCCACATTGGACTTTCAGACCATATCACTGTTATGCTAATGCCCGCATACAGACAAAGGGTAAAAAAGCGAACAAACCGTTCGTAAGCAGGTAAAAGTGTGGCCTGAGGGAGCCTCCGATGCTCTTCAAGACTGCTTTGACACAACAGACTGGGAAATGTTTAAGCAGGCAGCCACTTACAACAACCGGACAGACATAGAGGAGTATACAGACACTGTAACCTCTTACATCACCAAGTGCATCGATGATGTGACCCACACAAAAGACATCATCACTTTCGGGCTAACTGGAAGCCATGGCTGACAGGGGATGTCCTCAGGCTGCTGAGGGCCAGAGACAAAGCCTACAGAGCTGGGGATGAAGCTGGCATGAAAACAGCGAGAGCCAACCTGTCCCGTGGCATCAAGGAAGCAAAAAAAGGAATACACTCACAAGATAACCACCCACTTCAAAGACAGCAGGAACGCACAAAGCCTATGGCAGGGCATTCAGGCCCTCACGGACTACAAGCCCAGCCACAGAGCTGTGAGAGCAACATCCCTCTGCTCAACAACCTGAACCGCTTCTTTGCTCGCTTTGAAGCACAAAACAGCACCTGCCCACAGAAGACCCATCCCCCTCTACATGAGCAGCCCCTGTGCCTCTCTGCCGACAGCGTGAAGAGGACACTTGCTGCTATCAACACCAGTAAGGCAACAGGTCCAGACAACATCCCAGGTCGATGCGCTGAAGGACTGCGCGGGGGAGCTTAAGGATGTCTTCACAGACATCTTTAACACTTCCCTGAAGCAAGCCATCGTCCCATCATGTTTCAAAGCTGCCACCATCATACCTGTGCCGAAGAAAACTGCTCCATCCTGCTTCAATGACTACCGCCCTGTGGCACTGACACCCATCATCATGAAGTGCTTTGAGCGGCTTGTCATGTCACATATCAAAGCCATTCTCCCCCACCCTGGACCCCTTCCAGTTTGCATACCGAGCCAAAGCGGTCTACAGAGGATGCAATCTGCTCTGCCCTCCACCCAGCCCTCACCCACCTGGAAAAAGAGACTCATATGTGAGATTGCTGTTTATAGACTTCAGTTCTGCATTCAACACCATAATACCACAACAACTCATCTGCAAACTTGACAAACTGGGACTCAGTACCTACCTCTGCAACTGGCTACTGGACTTCCTCTGTCAGAGGCCCCAAGTAGTACGTGTTGGCAACAATACCTCAAGCAGCATCACACTGAGCACAGGGGCCCCAAGGCCTGCGTGCTCAGTCCGCTGCTCTTCACCCTGCTGACGATGACTGCACTGCAACCTACAGCAACAATCACATAGTGAAATTTGCTGACGACACAACTCTGGTGGGTCTCATCACCAAGGGCGACGAGACTCAATACAGGTTGGAGGTCGACCATCTGACCACGTGGTGCAGGGACAACAACCTCCTGCTGAACGTCCAGCAAGACCAAAGAGATTGTTGTTGACTTCCGGAGAGGTCACACCCAACACCTGCCACTGACCATCGACGGTGCTGTGGTGGAGAGAGAGCAGCACCAAATTCCTGGGGTGCACATCAGTGAAGACCTCTCCTGGACCACCAACACTGCATCACTGGCTAAGAGAGCTCAGCGCCGCCTGTACTTCCTCGCGGAAACTCAGGCGAGCAAGTGCTCCACCAGCCATCATGACCACATTCTACCGAGGCACCATTGAGAGCATCCTCTCCAGCTGTATCGCTGTGTGGGGCGGAAGCTGCACTGAATACAACAGGAAAGCCCTGCAGCGCATAGTGAACACAGCTGGAAGGATCATTGGTGCTTCACTCCCCTCCCTGAAGGACATTTACACCACCCACCTCACCCGCAAGGCGACCAAAATTGTGAGTGATGCAAGTCACCCCGCTCACAATCTGTTTGATCTACTGCCCTCTGGGAAGAGGTACAGAAGCCTGCGCTCCCCAAGACTACCAGACTCACCAACAGCTTCATACACCAAGCTGTAAGGATGCTGAACTCTCTCCCTCCTCTCCCCCCTCCACCCTCAGCTACATAACATCCTGGACATTGGACCCACAATGGCCGCCTGCACTACTCCACTTGCACACTTGAACACTTGTACACTTTACAACTTGGTGTTGTTGTCCTGAAAACACAACACTTCTGCTGCTCTTACATAACTTGCACCACTATGCCACTTTCTTTATTACTTAGGTCAAACAGAACTACCCAAGCCTTTTATTGGCCTGACTTTGCACTAGTATTTCATTGACTGTCTATGCACAATTTCAACCAAATTTTGCTGCTCTTATTTTTTCATTATTATATGTGCCCTCTTATTTACTTATTTACTTACTTTTTTGTTTACTTGAATGTTATGTTTGTCTGTGGACTTAAATTGGTAAAATATGTCTTGTCCTCACCGTGGGATAGTGAGAAACGTAATTTCGATCTCTTTGTATGTCTGGAACATGGGAAGAAATTGACAATAAAGCTGACTTCATAATACTCATTCATTGTTACTGGACCCTTTCAGCCCTCTAAACGAACTCAGATCTCTGACTCAGCATTTTTTGTGCAAATGTAAAAACCTCAAAACAAACTCAGCCCCCTCTAAAGCGAACCTAACTGAGGGTGTTTTCACATTTGGTCCTTTCAGCCCCAGCCTGAAGAGCCAGACCCACATTAAAATGTAGGGTCTGGGCACTCACTGTTCACAGTGCTCAGTCCGAGGGGCAGGATAATCGGTTGTCTTTCGAATTCTCTCTGCACGCAATAGGACAGCGCTGAGTCCCATGCGTTTCCCACCAGCGGAGCTAGTTGGCTAGTTCAAACTTTTGCCAACTTAATAAAAGCTTAACTCGTGTCACACTGTTCGCCAACAGCAACATTATCTTATTTGTTTTCAAGTAGCAGGGAATTCAAGCCAAACCGTTGCAACTTTGCCATCAATCATTTATGTTAAGCCCGCCTAACGACTCTATACACGATTTGATTGGCCTGATAGAAGTTTAATTTCGAGCTCACAAGCCAACGGAGAGTTGCTAGACTAGCCCTGGCAGCAAATGTAATTTGCCGCTAGGATGCGTCTAGATTTCTAGGCTATTTCAGCCCTCTAAACGAACTCAGATCTATGACTCAGTATTTTTGTGCATATGTGAACACACCAAACAAACTCAGCCCCCTCTAAAGCGAACTGTGCCGAGACCACCTCGGGAGGTAGTTGGCACGGTTGGTTTTGAAGTCTGCGATGTGGTTGGCCTAATATGCATTGTAAACACAAAGCGCCCCAGGTTCACTTTAGTTTTTTTAACAACAAAAATTATATTTTATCCTCCTTGACTTGCCATTGGCAAAAGAGAATGCATATTGTTCATTATCAAAACTGTCATTATTAGCCCTATAACAAAACATGATACAGACATTTGTGACCATATTTGTGTGTGTGTTATCTTAACAAAAGTGTTGTAATGAATATCTTATGATGCTATGCATGACATTGCTCACCTTTTAAGAAAATCATCATGACATGACAAAATCTCAACTGGAACATAGCCAGCGCCTTTCCAGTTATCTAAACATCTTTAGATATGTTACACAAAATAAGATAATAATAATATTTTTTAAAAAATTAATATTAATAAAAATGCATACGTATTACAAAGCATACATATTCATTGGTCTAGCCGTTATTGTATTGATGGGGCAGCTGGGGTAAACCATGAGTGTATAATGGTCTTTTTTGCTGCAGCTAACCCTGCGAAAATTAGTTTTTTTATGTATAAGTCTAAAATCTAGGGAAAAGTCATCATTAAACAGATATAAGCTGACAAGTTCTAAACTGGAAATCCCAGGACAGTTCTAAGAATAATGACACCCACTTTCTGGTCCACTTTATTGGACTGGGTTTGGTTCATTTAAAAAGGACTATATGTGAAAACACCCTTATTCACAGCCTGTCTGTATCTACTGTATGCTGGAAGTGAACACATCCGTAGCACTGGCATTGTACACCACAGATACTGATACTAAGCAGAGTAATGAGATATCGGTGAATGAGAAGGTTAATGATTTACCTTTTCCTTGTAGCCTAGGATTGGAACTGGGCCCAAGCCTTCATTTCAGAGACCAGAGGGGGAGGATGAAAGTAAGAGGGCATTTTTACCTTCATCCTTAAACAGCCATCTATGTCATGTTCAGTGTAAATGTACTTTGAGGTATTAGACTTAGATTTAGGTCAAATCTTTGATTGACTCTACCTATTGTGTGCTCAGTGTAAATTTGTCTGTCTGTGTGTGTGTGTGTGTGTGAGACAGAGAGAGAGGAGGGGGTGTCTATATGTAACTATTTAACTACATTTATCAAGACAGAGCTGGTAAAAATGTAGATTCACTGAAATTGATCTCTGATGCAGCCCAAGTCCTCACGGAGGGGGAGACTGACCACCAGGACAGAATTGTATCCAGTGCCGCCAAAAGGCAGAAGACGGCGCCCTCTGCTGATGTACTGATGAATGACACTTGTCCTATACCCTTTTGCATTTTCACCCAATTCATTTGCGAATAGTACATAATGCCTTGGGGTTTTTGATATTGTCTGCAATGTGTGCTGTGGTTGAGTCTCATTAATGCTCTTTGTCCTTGTCCTTTCCTTAGGAAGACTGGCTTCAAGCAGTTCACAACTTTTCTGATTGGGACTTTTTTCAATAAGGCCTATATAACTGTTATAATACACAACAATCAGTTGTTTAGAACAAACGTTCTGCAGTCTTGTTTTTTGTTTGTATGCATATTATGTTACCACTATCTGGCATATCTAAGTGTTACTCATTCAAACGGTTACCAGGTGCTTCATGCAAGGGTTGTATGAATATTCAGATTGATACATTGATTTCATTTGTCACCATGTTTTTTGAAGTGATAATAAACAAATGGGTGTTTTATGGTGGCCCTGTCCTGTATGTTTCTAATGAAAGCATTTCTGTTTTCTAATGGGGGCAATATTTTGCATTATGCATGTTCATTTACAACGATATGAAGGAATGCAGTTAAACATGAAAAACAGTGTTTTTCACGTCTTGATAAAGAAAGCAAACACCGTATCACATTGTTAGATAGATAGATAGATAGATAGATACTTTATTGATCCCCAGGGGAAATTCAACGTCTCAGCAGCACACAGACAACACAAACACTTGTCGTGTTGACATTTGATGAGTAGCAAAGAGTATAGAAACCCTAAAAGGCTTCTGTACTCTTTTGGCAGCACTGATCTATAAAGAACACAGCGTTTGGCAGTAGCAGAGAATGTCTAATAAACGCAGTGTTGCCAACTATTTCAGCCTAATTTAAATATATTTAATTTAATATATAGTAGGGTAATTGATACACTTTACACTTCTGTACATCTTGTATGGCTACACCAGAATGAGCATTAAGTGGCTGAAAATCAGTAATTTCCAACCTATTCCCAACTGCTGCATTTGCTTTGCACAGCTTGAAGTCTGAAGCCTACTTTCCTTTGTTGAACGGTGCTGGAAAGCGTCTCCCTGTTTCCCTGTCATCGTTGCTCTCGTCGCGTTGACTCTGGTTGTAATTTCACCCGAAGTTGCTGCACCTTCCAATAACGTTCTATATAATAAGTCTGTCACTGGGCTATGCTGTTCTAAAACAAATTCCATCATGGGGACATTAAAATATAATCAATTTTATTATATTACTGTAAATGAAGATATACAAAATATACTCATACAAGACATTTCCCCCATTCTATGGCCATCTATTTTTGTAGCTGCTACAATAATTTGACCTGCTTTTTTGTCTATTTGTTTTTTTTCTCCAGAAAATTTGCAGTTGGTATGAAGGAGTGTATTGTGTATGTGAGCAATTTCATCTTCCTGAATCTCAATATTATGATCACAACAAGTATCACGGGAAGACACGGGATCAAAAAAGTATATATACTTACTTACTTACTTAAGGAGTGTATTGTGGATGTGAGCAAACATTGTGCACGTTGCACATGGTGCAACTTCTTGCAGGGCAACCACATAACCGGTTCCATGTGTTTGAATTGGATGACTTCCATGTGTTTGAATTGGATGACTAAAGTTCTCGAGAAACTTACAGTATCTGCCTGAATCTCAATATTCTGATCACAACAACTCTGGGCAAATTACAAGTCAGCACCAGTGCTGCATTCATTGTTTTGCACTTTTATAATCACCAAAAGTAGGTTATTGGTTTTACCAAAAGAATTTGGCACTATTTTTAAACTACAAACCTGTAAAGTATTTTGATACAAAATATGATGCTATTTTTTTCCAACTAAATAAAATAAAAATGACAACATACTATTTTGTATTTTACATACATGTATCAGACATACTGCCTATCCCTGGCTGTTGGCTGCAGCAACTCAAGCTAGGTAGTACTGATTGTTTTGTGTTTGTTTTGTGTTTATGTTAGGGTATGCTTTGCTATGTTGCCCACCCAAAATTTCTACCAGCCCACCCAAATATAGTAGCCTAGCCTAGGTTTAGAACCAGCCCCAACCCTGCATGGAGACATATTTTACGATAATAATGGAGAAAATGTTAGCAAAACTTTAGGTTTTTGTTAATGGAATCTCCCGACCCTCATTCATCTATTTGCAGCCCACATTCTGCCTTCAATCCAGCGAGACAAGTGAAATAAATGTTTTTTTTTAAAGCTGTCACAGGGCTGCCAACTTTTCAAAAAACCTTGGAGTGAGATTTGGTGGGGCCAACCAAAATTTTGATGCGGAAATTTTTGTTTGGCTCATTCAGCATTATACCGTACAGTAAAAAAAACGTACATCAGTGGTTCTCAGGTGTAGGGACCAGGCATGGACGGATTATGAACTTTTGGGCCCCTGGGCCCACATGTATTAAGAGCTCCCCACTAATTGTCGCATATGTGGAAGGGGGGTTTGGGGGTCTTCCCCCAGAATTGTTTTCATTTGTTTGATGTGATTTCCTGTATTCTGGTGCATTTTGGTAGCTTAGAAATCTAGACACACCCTAGCGGCAGCAAATTACATATGCTTCCAGGGCTAGTCTAGCAACTCTCCGTTGGCTTGTGAGCTCGAAAAATTAAACTTCTATCAGGCCAATCAAATGGTCTATAGTCGTTTAGGGGGGCATAACATAATGATTAATGGCACAGTTGCAACAGTTTGGCTTGAATTCCCTGCTACTTGAAAACAAAGAAGATGGATATTGCTGTTGGCCAACAGTGTGACACGAGTTAAGCTTGTTTTGAGATGACAAAAAGTTTAAACTAGCCAACTAGCTCAGCTGGTGGGAAAAACGCATGGGACTCAGTGCTGTCCCATTACAGCAGAGGGAATTTGAAAGACAACCGATTATCCCGCCCCTCGGACTGAGCACGGTGCTAGAACGGTGAGTGCCCAGACCCTACATTTTAATGTGGGTCTGGCTCGTCGAGGCTAGCATTTTGGGGTGGCCAATACTAAATTCAATCAGATTCATAGCCTACATCCTGATGTGTTGATATTGAGGCAATGATTCCATGCAAAGGCTTGGGCTTCAGGGCCGTGCAGTAATCCATCCCTGGAACCAGGGTCCCAGAGTTAAATGAACATTGGTATCAAAGGGATCTAGCCTACTACTGGGAGCATGGGTGTCGGAGGCATTGTGAAAGTGGGTGGGACATTTCAGAGGGGGGGGTATGGGGTCTTTCCCAAATTTTTTTTTTTGGACTAGATGCAATTTCCTGAATTCTGGTACATTTTAACAGGTTATTTAGATACTTCTATATAACAAAATAAAGCCAGCCTACGAAATTAATAACAAGTAAATCATGCATAATTTAAAAATAACTCAAGGCTACTTGGCTACGCAATAAGGTTTCCATTACAGCACCGCAGACGTTCAATGAACGCATGAAAGCAGATGGTTTGTTTGAAATCCCGACACTCTTTCAACTACATGGAACGTAATAGTGATCATCAAATACCTCCCCAGATTTCAGTGCCCATCAGTCCCAACATTTAACAATATAATCAAACGGTCCAAAAGTAAATTAAATATCAAACTAAACCGAAAATGTCATGCTTTTGATAGCCTACCAGTATGCCGCTCCAAGAAACGCGTGTCTCAAAATAAAACTCGCATAAGAAATAAAGGGCTGTCTCAAATTCAATCCTGCCCCTAAAGGCCTGTACCCCGGCCATAATTTGAGGATTTACAGTATCTAAGTAGACAAACTGGCTTCAGATATCCAACAGAGTGAATAGAGATTGTGCAGTCTTGGTTAGTGACGTGATGCTGGTAATGGGGAGTTTTACATAGCCTAGCGTAAACTTATAGGTTATTATTTATTTGGTGTACCTATAAGGCTTTTTACCTTATCAAAAGTGAGGGGGATGACTGATCTCTTCAACACTGCAGGGGATTTGGCGCTTTGGTGTGTGTTTTGTAAGAATTTAAGAAATGTTTGTATATTTTAACTTTTAAATGCATCAATCAGGTGCACTTTCAAAATAAATTCAGACTTGGTCAGACTTGCTTATTTTTATGGAAATATTTGTGCTGTAGCCTAAGCTATTTTGCACTTCAGAATTATAACCATGCACACACAGGTGAAATAGTTATAGTGATATTGGAATAAGTTCACAACCACAAAAACATATGCTACATTTCACAGTTCAGAAATGTTCAGAAATGTGTGTACATTTCAGCACTCCATGAAATTATGCAGAAGTGGTCACCTGTGTTATTCAGCTAGTTTATTTAAGATAATATATTGGTCATTGTAATGGCCATAGCCTATAGCCTACATGCTATTCCTTTTTCAGGATGTACCCATATCTGCATGATGTGAATGTTTGCATATGGCTTATGTCAGGCTTTATATCAATATTTGTGTCTCATTATTTTATTTTCTTCATATTTTTTCATTAATGTCACTAGGAAGCATGCCAATATAAATATATTCATTTATCTGTAATATGATTGGCTGGAACCTGACAATATAAGAACCATGATAGTGGGATAATCTATGGCTGAGCAATTTACAAAAATGTATGTAGGCCTACTGACAAATACTTTACATTGGAATACATTATAATTTCGCCCCAATGAGGCTATGTAGAAATGTGTTGCAATTTTAAAACCGGATTACTCAGGAACCACTTATTGCACAGAGGCATGCTTTATATCCTCGTATTCGGTACGGTTTGCTGTTTATTGTGATATTGGGTTTGCCACGTGTTGTGTGAGTAATGGGTGTGCACTGTGGAATGAATCTGATTGGGGAACGAATGCGACTGGGACGGCTTCTGAAGTAGCATCGCAAATGAGAGAATATTTAGAAAATTCCACAGACAAGGGGTGCTCTTGAACCCTCTCACCGTCTCTGAAAGCATAACCGTGGCTCAACAGGTAGATCTATAGATAGGCTTAACTCATTTTTCAGGCATCTGACCGACCGGGTTGACACTTCAGCGTGAGAAATCGGGGGTGTGGCGTGTGAGTGTGTGAAACTAATCAAATGCGTGTGTCTCACGGCCAATGCGTGAGAGTTGGCACCTATGCTGTCATCGTCATAGGCACGATATTTAGGCTACCTCTGTTAAGCCTACACAAAGTTGCATATTAAGGAGTATTTCCTGATCGGGGAAACATTTCGTTCCACAGTTCAATTGTGCCGCAGGCCAATAAAGGCAAGCGTGTTTGCCACTTACATTTCTGACGTCCGACACTTCACACTGCTGCAAGTGCATCAAGAAAGGTCCCACCCTACACCATGTTAAAGGCCAATTGTAGACTAGGACAGTGGTTTTCAAAGTGGGGGCCGCGAGGGGGTGCCAGGGGGGCCTCACTGTATGCTCCATCGCGAAGTGCTTGTGGCTAAAATAATTGTTAGAATTAGCTTAATGTATTTTTACATTTGCCATAGTATTGTCGATGGTTTTACGAACACATGAAGGGGGTCCTTGGCCAGAACCTAGTGGTATTTGGGGGGCCTTGTCGTGGAAAAGTTTGGGAACCCCTGGACTAGGATTTGGGGTAGCACCTGGGATCGCAAATCGAATCTCAAGGGTGGCCTGTGCCACCCGGAGCCACCCCTCTAGCTCCGCCCCTGCACAATATTACAGTGTTTTGGATAGTCCTCTACTTGACGGTGTAATGCATCAACATAATTACACATAAATTGCACAACAACAGTATATTTAGCCTTTAGTGTCGCTGTCACTTTGTTAAATATTGTATTTTAAGATTAGATGTCAGTAAGGATTAATATGTGATCCCTTTAGATACTAGGCCGGGGCTGTGGCATTCTGGAAATGCTTTGCGGGAAATGTCATATTAGTTAGCTGAACTAACATTAGTTAGCACAACTTCAATACACGTGTTGTGTTTAATAAACATACAGTATTCTTTACTTGTAATGACCAAGTTAGGTGAAATAGGAATTCTCAGTAGTGGAAGTGCACTTACACCAAGTAGCTACACATTTGTTTGCCCAACTTGCAATCCCTTTTCCAGATTAGTCTGCAATTTCAAGGGCAATCGGTTGCATGCTTTTTTAAATTAAGGTTAACTAACAGGTTAAATAAGGTTAACAAACTAACTTTACAGTGTAGCACAAACTTCAGCAATTCAAGTACTTTACTTTATTGCTTACTTTTCCACCTGAAAATTAAGCAACACTCATTTTAGGGAAGTATCTCAACAAAACTACTACTACTTCTACTTACTAGAACATTTTAAGTAGGGTTAGCTTATAAGGAAAACTATTATTTTTATAGTGTTAGCACACCTTCAATACAGTGTTTAATAAACACACAGACCAACTTAACTTGTAATGATTAAATTAGGTTAAATAGGAATTCTCAGTAGTGTAAGTGCACTATACACTGAGTAAGCATTTGTTTGCACAACTTTTTTACACCACCCACCTCACCCGCAAGGCGACCAAAATTGTGAGTGATGCAAGTCACCCCGCTCACAATCTGTTTGATCTACTGCCCTCTGGGAAGAGGTACAGAAGCCTGCGCCCCCTGCACTACCAGACTCACCAACAGCTTCATACACCAAGCTGTAAGGATGCTGAACTCTCTCCCTCCTCTCCCCCCCTCCACCCCTCAGCTACATAACATCCTGGACATTGGACCCACAATGGCCGCCTGCACTACTCCACTTGCACACTTGCACACTTGTACATTTTACAACTTGGTGTTGTTGTCCTGAAAACACAACACTTCTGCTGCTCTTACATAACTTGCACCACTATGCCACTTTCTTTCTTACTTAGGTCAAACAGAACTACCCAAGCCTTTTATTGGCCTGACTTTGCACTAGTATTTTATTGACTGTCTATGCACAATTTCAACCAAATTTTGCTGCTCTTATTTTTCATTATTATATGTGCCCTCTTATTTACTTATTTACTTTTTTTTGTTTTACTTGAATGTTATGTTTGTCTGTGGACCTAAATTGGTAAAATATGTCTTGTCTTCACCGTGGGATAGTGAGAAACGTAATTTCGATCTCTTTGTATGTCTGGAACATGTGAAGAAATTGACAATAAAGCTGACTTTGACTTTGCAATTCCTATTCCAGTCTGTAATTTCAAGGCAATCGGTTTGCATGATTTTTAAAACTAAGGTTAGCTAACAGGTTAAGTACAGTTGACTAACTAATTTCACAGTGTGGCAAAACTTTAGCAGTTCAAGCATAGTTTACTTGATTTAAATGATCGTGTTTACTTTTCCACCCCAACATTAAAAACACTCATTTTAGGCAAGTTATCTTGCTGACTATTAAAATACCGATGCACTGTTTGAAGTTGCGTTGCTTGCTGTTAAAGGGAATGATTTGTTTAAAGGATACACCCAAAACGCACCCATGACTGATTAAGACACAAGAACATGCCTTTTGTGCCCAGTGCCCAGCATTTGATCACAAAATCACGACATTACTTAAGTGAATGTGGACTGGCCACGCCTTTAATGTCTTTAAACTTTGCGCCTCTGACCAGATAGGGCTCATAGTCATTTATGTTAACATACTATTTTTAGTTGTTGGTCAAATTGGGTTACTCATTTTTACACTATTCCTTAAAAGAACACTTACGGAAATACAGGTTAATGTGATCACATGGTCCAAAAATGTAATGCACATATCAACCACAATGCCTTAAGTAAAAATTAATTGTAAAAAAACAAGATTTTACTGTTTGGTTAAAGGTACACTTGATGAGAAATTTAGCTCCATGACTTTCAATGCATTTCAATGAGCATCATAGGAAAGAATGCAGATGAACTGAAAGTAATTGTGGTGAATAATGACTTATTATTAATCTTAGACGGGCAAACTTCAGGAAAACTCAGGAATCAGGTTTATTCTGTTACAAGCAGAGGGTAAAATGGTCTATGGTCTATGTAGGCCATGGCACAGAGGCCATGGCCTCTGTTGGATCAACCTCTCACTCTCTTCTTCAGTTCTCCATCTAGTTCTAATTCTTCTAACAAACAATGCAAGTTAGTCACTTTTGCACTTTTTGCAAAACAAGCCCACGTGGTTGGTTCTCCAGATGGCATCAGACACACCTACACACCTACACACCTACTTCACACCTACCCGTTCTTATCTGATCAGCATGAGGAGAGATATCCTATACATCAGAAATATCACTTATAGAATGTTCCAAACATTCTTACAATTAAATCTTACAAGGATACAAGGAAGTTTATTGTCACATGCATATGGTTACTGGAAGTAAGAAATGCAGTGAAATTATGTCTGGTGTCAGCCTATTTGTGCATTAATGGGGGGGGGGGGGGTGCAGTAGAAGAGGGGTTTAGTAGATTAAGTGGCAAGGGCTGCATAAAAAAGGTGGGGGAGGATTGGGATTGGGTGGAGGGCACCAACAAGGAGCACCCAAGAGCAACAGGGGCAAGGAAAAACTCCCTTACCAAGGAAGAAACCTTGGGCAGATCCACGGCTCAAGGGGCTAACCCAACTGCCAGGGGTCTTGGTGTGTGTGTTGGGGGGATGACAGGGGAGATGGGATAGTGTGCTGTGTATGTGGGGAGAGGGCAGTGTGCAATATGTGTGTTGGAGAAGCTTCCTCATGAGACAATGTGCTGTGTATTGGGGGGCAGTGTGCTGTAAGTATGTTGGGGATGTGTGTTGGAGAAGCTTCCTGATGAAATAATGTGCTGTGTATGTAGGGGGGCAGGGACTTACTTATTGCAAGCAGAGTACTGTATGTAATGTATGTGAGTGATGACAGTGAAGATGTGTGTGTGGGCGGAGGGGAGTGGAGCAGTGACTGTGTGTGTGTGTGTGTGTGTGTAGTGTGTAGGGGGGGGCAGTGTGCTGTAAGTATGTAGAGGATGTGTGTTGGAGAAGATCCTGAAGACAATGTGCTGTGTGTGTGGGGGGGGGGCAGTGTGCAGCAAGTATGTAGAGGAGGCTTACTGTAGCAAGCAGTGTGCTGTATGTATGTGAAGTGATGACAGTGATGATGTAAGTGTGTGTGTGTTGGGGGGTCAGGGACTTACTATTGCAAGCAGAGTACTGTATGTAATGTATGTGAGTGATGACAGTGAAGATGTGTGTGTGGGCGGGAGGGGAGTGGAGCAGTGACTGTGTGTGTGTGTGTGTGTGTGTGTGTGTGTGGGTAGGTGGGGGCAGTGTGCTGTAAGTATGTAGAGGATGTGTGTTGGAGAAGATCCTGAAGACAATGTGCTGTGTATGTGTGTGTGGGGGGGGGGGCAGAAAGGCTAGGCAATCAAGGACATGGAGAGAGAGAGAGAGTGGGGGGGACAATGCCTGTAATCAGACGCTGTACAAACACGGATGAGGTATTTTGTCTCAAAATGCAGGTGCATTTTAAGTTACATATTTGACGTTGCAGTTGGCCATTATCATTCTTGGCAAGCACAGAGAACTTTTTGAAAGGGTCAGTTTGTCAGGAAGCAATTAATGATGCATTTATCAATATAGTGTCAAACTGTGACTGTTATCAAAATGAATTATGAAATAAACTTTTATATGGTGTAATAAATGTCTGCAATGCCTCACAGACAAATCTGCAACATTATACCAGTGTGACATCCATTAGTGTCCATATGTGCAATTGTACAAAGTTTGCAACTGTGAATGTCATTTGATATTCTGATATTGTACCCTAGGCTCTTTTGTAATAAATGTAATTAATATAAATTCTTAATAATTAAATATCTGCACTCAAAAAAATATCTTGTTGGATTTAATTAAAAATGTTTTGTAAAGTGGTTCCACGAAACTGTATAAAATAACTCTAAAGATACTATATTCTTTACAATTGACTAAAATAAATAACATTAACTGAACAAGAGTGAATAAAGTAGATGGTAAGTAATTGAATTCCTTTATTTTTATTTAGTATTCTTACATTGAACCAACTTAATATGGCTGTGTTCAACCAACTTAATGCTGTTATGTTCAATTAATTCAGCATTCTTACATTGACTCAACTTAATACTGTCCTGTTCAATCAAAGTCACATTGTTATGTTCAATTAATTTAAGTTAAAAAGATATCTAGCACATATCCACATTAAGTTACGTTTAAGTAATACAGTTACGTGGAACCACACTAACAAAACAAGTGAGTTTACTTAACAAACTTTGTTAAGTAAACTCATCCTAAACACAAAGTTCTTAAGTAAATCCAAAGTAAACAAGTTGAATTTGTTCTGCATAACATTTCTAAATAAAATAAAATGTCTAAAATTGAACAAATGTGTTGAAATAGCAAACAGACACACGGTCTTCAAAACAAATCTGCATTTATTTAGCAGCAACCTTTGTCTCCATTCTCATCAATCCATCAGGGACATTTTTTAGTAAAATAGAAATGCAATGAACAGAAAAATATCTCTGCTAAACACAGCATGTTTAGTTTTGTTACATTGTTAGTGATTCAACTATAATGTCTACATCTTCTAGTGGAGGCATTGGCACCCTCATGTTTGATTACAAAGATCCCGATGGTGGTTTTCTTCATCTGGCTCTGGGCATCAGTCCGCGTCCTTTACCACAGACCAAAAAAACCATTTAATTGATGACTTTTCAATGAATTCAGTGGATTAACCTCGCATCTCCCATCTCCTTTAAATTAAAGCAATGGTTCTGAGTGAATTTCACCCTTGGGTCATTGCATGATCATCGCGAGCACCAAACCCCCCCCCCCCCCCCCCAGGGTTTTTCCTTTGGTCGAGTTTTTCCTGGTCGAGTTTGCGCTGTCAGTCTATGTATCAGCCCAATGGCTTGCCAAAACCAAAAGTGTATCTCGTAAATTACCCCACTAATAATGTCCGGAATATCACTAAACTTCTACAGTAGTACAAAAAAAGAGTCTGTACTCATTAAACGAGGCATTGGAAAGTTTGTAAGTAGCCTAGCTTCTACTCTCTGCTGCTACCGCTATGTCGACATCACTTCCGTGATTTGTGAAAAGCTCGTAAAAGTCCTTTGCAAAACTCACAAGTGTAAGAGAAAAGCTAGTGAATTCAACACTCCATAGTCATATATTGATAACTGGATGATATTTTAAATTGTATTTTCAGGTCAATAAGTGTTGACCTGAAAATACAAGCATTTATAAAACTTATGCATAAACTTTCTGCCAGGACTTTTCACGGGCTTTTACCAAATCACAAAGTGGCGTCAACGTGGCTGCAGTAGGTGTTGTTTATGAGTACAGACCCTTTTGTACTACTGTAGAAGTTTGGTAATATTCGGACATTATTAGTGGGGTAATTCTGAGATACACTTCTGGTGAAATTCACTCGAACCATTGCTTTAGACTCTCTGCTCTCCAAAATCCCTCTAACGTCTATGATTTCTTTTAACTAAAAAGCTAGTTAACCAAAGATTAAAACTTTGGGTGACATTTTACCAACACAGACTAGGAAGCTTTGTCTGTAAAGGGTTTATGCGTGGTCAAACAGACCGATAGTGACTTGTTCTGCTTTAACATGCATATAGACAGCCTTAACAAAACATTACAAGCACCGAAACATGAACAAGGAAATGTCCATATTCATTCAAACAAAGAAGCCATATTCATTCATACCCATTTTCCACTAGACGTACCACTGCTACTCTCGCTGCTGTAATGCTTTACTGTTTTTTTTATATTCATTTACACTTACCAGGTATTCCTTTATGAGTTTCTCAGAGCCTTCATTTAAGTACACAAGTGCTTTCAGGTTGCAAGCTCTCAACAAGCCAATGGTATAATTCTGCAAAATAGGGAAATGAACACTACTTTACTTACATTTACAAATTAAGCATCTTAATGTTTACCATGCCTTACCATGCAACCCCCTTTGTTAAATGTTAAAAGAGATTTTTAGAACGCACTGATCTTCAATGTAAATCTATTCATGGGGTTGAAACAGGCAGTGCACCCCAAATATGTCAATGTTAACTTTCAAATTCATGTCATGTCAGCAAGGTAAGACCTTTCAAAAAAAGTTAGCAGGTGCATGGCAAGGTCCGGTAGCTCATGGCCTAATATTGGATCACAGGTTTTCAAAGTGGGAGGCACAAAACAACTTCTCACTAACCTAGTCAATGGCAGCCATGATCTCCTCCCTTCCTACGCACACACAGCAGACAGCCTTGTGCAGATGATGTCGAGTTCTGACATTCTGACAACGTTATGAGGGGAGAGGAGATAGAAAGATCAACTAACAATACAACCCAGCATTTGGAAATACAGAAAGAATTACAATTAGCATATGGTATGGGTGTCTGCGACCAAAGTAACCATGAGCTAACCTGTAATACTTCAATAAATGAGACCTTGATGACACTCCGGTCTTGCGCTCCACATTTGCACTGCCACATAAAGGCCTGTGGGGAGATGAGAAAGTATATCAAACTCAACAAATTTACACTAAAATGTGTAAAACTATAATAATATTGGATCACAGAATCAATTCAGAATTTTAATAGAATTGAACTAGGAAGAAAACCTTTAATTAGATTGGCTTGTTTGTGATTTAATGAATTACTTGTTTGTGATTAACAAATCATTCAAACATTGAAGAGTAGG
Organism: Alosa alosa; assembly: GCF_017589495.1. Taxonomy (NCBI): domain Eukaryota; kingdom Metazoa; phylum Chordata; class Actinopteri; order Clupeiformes; family Clupeidae; genus Alosa; species Alosa alosa. The sequence continues at coordinate 21,252,580 of NC_063209.1, read as the reverse complement.
CAGCCTCTAGCATGTAAAATTTAAAATTATTTACCTCCTGAATATAGTGGTTGACAACAAATGTGTGTGCTTAAAATGGACAAGTTTCCATGCAAGAAACTGCCATTTGCTTTGCTCTTTTAACTGATATATAAGCCGAATGAGAGCCAAGTAGCCTATGATGGCAATACAAAAATAATGACAAGTCTGATGTTCCTGCAACTGCTGTCCTTTAAAGATTGCAGCTACACATGGCTAATGTTACAGAGAGACTAGGCAAGATGGCAGAGTTTGCTACACGAACATTAAAAAGATTCAAATGTTTCTTGACGGACTTTAGAGTCTGCATCAACCCTAGCTAATTGTTCATGACACAGAAGGATAATTTGGTCAAACAGAGTGGGGTGCACCTACGTTTAAACATGACATTTTTCAGATACTGATCCAACTATTAGTATTTACATAGAAGCTAAACCCAGGCAGGGTTTGTATGGGGCTAACGTTAGCTGCTATCGTAACTCCCCCTATTTCCACCGGTCCCGTATTTCCACCGTCTTGCGTGTATGTGTCACTTAATATCCATTTCTATACAATCCAAGACAGCGGACTCCTATAGAAACGCAACCACGCACAACATAGGTGTATCTAAATTAGCCATGTACCAAAAATGACATTTTACCGTGACTCGAGGAGCTGTAAACAGTGTTGTAAGGCTGCGTGTACACAACCGCTTGGAGCTCCAGTGGAATTTTAATTTCACGACGAGAATTCTCGGTCTAACCGTCCATGTGCCGTTGAAACGGTGTAAATAGGCGACCCATCAGGCCAGCACTATAATTCCGAGCGTGGTAAACAAAATCGGATATTTCAGGCAGTAAATGCTCCCGTTAAGAACCAAACCAGATTTTGTTCAAATCTACACAACTATGGCTACTGCAAAATGTAAGGTTCATTTAGTAAATGTTATTTTTAAGTGTTAAAAAACATCGTTGTTTTAGAATTTCTGAACAAAAGTGGTGATAATTGGGGGTGTTACGATAGCTTATCTTAGCAGTTAAATACATGAAGTCATCCTGACCTTGGCACTTCTATGAACATTCAATTGTGAAATAACCCCATCAAGGCACCACCCCTGTCTATCTTCAGCAGGGAGCAAAACTAACCCGGGAAACATGATAGAATTCTAGCCTGAGATGACTTAACGTTAGCTCGCCAGCCACCATGACAGATTTAGTAGCTAACATTAGCTGCTCGAGTTAAGTAACACATTTACACTTACACATAAGATCTACTAAAAAGATTATTCAAGTTGTTGTTACGACAAACTCGCTAAACTCAAAACAAAAACACTATGAACAGCAACAAATACATACCTTGCAATTACAGGATCCAAAAATGTTCCGTGAGCAAGCGAGGAAAAATGGCGGACCTTCACTTTCTCAACCGTCTCTGGCGGAGTCCTCACCATGGTCCTCATAAATTGTGAAATAATGCTACGGCAACCATAGAGGGACAAATGTCCTAATCTAATGCGTTTTGTTCAAGAAAGTTGTGTAGATCCAATGCAAACATGTTAAATTAATCAGCAAAAACGCATTATTGATTTGAAATAACACAACCAACTCAATTTCACCTTAGAAACCTAATTTTGTTTTGTAAATCCTATGAAAGAGGATTTATTAAGATGAACAATAGTGAGATTTCATTTTTTTGAGTGTGATTAATAAAGAAAGACAGAACAATAAATCTTAAATAAATATTGTTACCAAAAACACATGTGTCACAATGAATCAAGGGCGTAGGTTTGGTCTCAGCTTTGGTAGGGACACATCCACAACTCCTGTTGTCACGATACCAACATTATTGTTTCAATACCAATAGCAAGTGAAGAATCTCGATTTCGATACTATTGCGATTTTTTTAAATTTGATTTGTGTGATTTGTGAGATCATTCACATCAGTGGTAATCATAGAATTTGATTGACCCGCCACACACACACACACACACACACACACACATAGAAAGTGATGGTTGTCATAGGTTTCTTTTTCATATTTTGGAATTCATACAAACTATAAATTTATATTGATAATTATTTATAGTATTTTATGATCTACATGATTACTAATAGCTAAACATATTTAGTAATTTGATTACATCATATTGATATTTAAATTATTAGGCTAGTCTATATCATCACATTTGATGTGTAAATCTAATTGAGTGCCTGTCACTTTTAGAGGAACGTGAATGCTGAAAAATAGTTGGGGATATGTGGATTCAATTCAGCATGTTTGCTATGTCATTAGATAAAATAAATGTTAAAAAAAACTAACAAGTCAAAGAAAATCTTTCTGGGATGAGATCATAGAAGAGATAAGTGTCTCGCAATGTTCATTTGAGTATGGAAATGCACCAGTTTATCTTTTATTTCTTTGCATTGTGCAGGCTACATTCACAAATACATTAGCCTACATAAACAGAATAGGAACAGGAAAATGTCTCGGATCCATTGTTTATTGCGACTGCAAGATTGGTAGCCCAATTAGCCTAACAGTCAGTGATGGTGACTTATAGCCTATGTGACTGTCCGTGCGGCACACCCTTATTCAACATGACTCCTAACTTTGGTTGAAAGATTACAGAAGCCAGCTTAGCTGTGACAATATCCTGGGTAATATCCTAACAGCTAATGCTATTTTACACAGTAAAATACGCATTGGTCACCAGTTGCCAGTTTGTATGGCTAATTATTTTGCCTAAACTGCAATGAAAAAGCTTGGTATTTTGGGGTAAACGGGCTCTAGCAGTAGTACCAGAGAATGTCTAATAGGACGGGCTCTGGTAATCCGCGCGGTTTGTGTCTGTGACGTATTTCCCGTTTGCACCAAAGAAGAAGAGAAGAGATTTTCGCGGCAATCTGAATGGGTTAGAAGTGTCAAGGAGCCGTCAGTCTTTGTATTTTTTTCTAGACGATTAAAAAAAAACAGGTCTAAATACATTCATTACCGTAGACTGGTGCCTATGTCAGCACTTTAATCGTAATAAAAAAAAAAGGTGTAGCTATCAGTTTAACAGATGTGCTCTTAGCTGCTTGACGAAGCTAACATTAGCTTAACTTACCTTCACTGGCAAAATATTATATTAATATTATACGGTCACAGAGTATTTTGTATGAACATTTGTCGCTTGGAACTAATTGAGAGTTAATGCAAATACCATGGCGATGCCAAACACGGATCAGATCAAAGAGGAGTTGGAGCTGTTCGATATAGGCTATGGGGATGATTCTTCGGTCCTGGATAAAAGTAAGTAATACAAGAAAATGTCTACTGAAGTCAAAGTTATTTCTGGTGCCGCCGACCTACCTGTTGACTTATCCTAACGTTAGTAACGCAATGTTACGTTGGTTTACTTTAGCTCGTGCATTGCATTGTCCACAAATGTATAACCAAACATGTCAATTGTTTTTTAACCAACGTTCGCTGTGATGGCGTTACTAAAGTGCGATTGCTTATGGTAAACATCTGTTTGGAAATCGTTGCCACTTGTTCCTCACGTTAGGTTCGTAGTGTCACATTCGGAATGCTTGCAGTAAACTGTAAACAATAATCGTTAGTAGTGAATCATAGTGGAGTGACCATTGACTGTAGCAGCTAGAACGATTCTATGTCTATGGGAGTGACCAAAATGTTTACTCGAGCAGTGTTTCCATAACATTAACGCTAATCTTTCACCTCTGCTTTGTCCGTTTTTTAGTGGTGGAGCAGTGTTTGTGCCACAGGATGAAAGGGGAAGAGATAGTGCTGGAGTGGGTCGCCTTCAGCACTACCAAGGGAGGTCTAAAGCTGAACATGGACCACCTGGAGCAGTTTGAGCATGAGGTGAGGAGAAAGCACGGTGATGTCCCTGAAGAGACCATTTCCATCTCTGCATTGCTTTGGTTTGGCACACTGCGTTTGTAGGCACTGTCTGGAGTGCGTAGAATGTGTGGGTTTATTTGGGGGAATTTCCCAGTTGCCCTCTTCAGTGTAAGTCTGACATGACTGAGGCATAGCAAGTAATCATGCGGGGGACCTGCCTGAAATATGACGATGCACCTTTGATTTGCTCTGTGCACTCTGCAGGCTTTGAATAAGAGGAACAAATCCAAACAGGCGACCAGGAGAGAGGACTCGTACAACAGGACCCAGAACATCAACTCCCTTCAGGACCTGTATCCTTAACCACTGAGACTCATAATACACTATGATATGGTATGACACAACCAGAAGTGTTGGTCTTCCTTGACTCAGACCCTGCAGAATCAAAGCTGAGGAGGAGGAGGAAAATCTCCTGGACTCGTACTCTACTCCGGCCAAGGTAATATCTGTAAAATACCAAAATTCTATAGCTGATGTTTTTAGTAAGGTCCCATCTTTGAAGGTTTTAGAATTTCTTACTAGCATAGATTTTAAAACACATATTTAAACTTCTATAACGCACAATGCTCTGGCCATTTAATAGCCTTAGTTGCTGAAATGGCCTTAAATTAAACAAACAAACAAACAAACAAATATCTGTAAAATAGCGATATTTGCAAATGGCCATTGTAGTTTTTACCAGCCTTAATGAAAGAGGGCAGTAGTGTTGGCAGTAGCTCATGGTGCTAAAGTCATGCTTGTGTCTGAAGGGTTCCCAGAAGCGAGCTCTCACTACACCAGAGAATCCCCAGTCTAAGAGGTCTGCTCGCATGACCAGCCCTGGGCTCATGCTCTCTCCTGCCAGCTTCTCCCCATGGTAATTTAGTTTAAAACACACATACACACACACAAAAACATAGACAGTCTCTCTCTCTCTCTCTCTCTCTCTCTCTCTCTCATGTGTCCATATACACAAATTTGCTTCAGTCACACTCAGGCACTCTCTATATATCCATAGAAACGCATTCTCCATTGGTATTTCATAATTTGCTGTTTATTCTCCCACTTTCCCTTTTCCCTCTGTATCTCACCCTCTCCTCTTGTCTGTGTTTCTGTCTCTCGTCCTCCTTAGCGCCACCCCGTCCCAGAAGTACAGCGTGCGCGGCTCTCGTGGCGAGGTGGTCTCCACTTTCGGGGAGTCGCAGGACCAGCGCTGGAACGGCCAGAAGGGTCAAAGGGAGGTGAGCGTCCGGACGCTCCTGAGCGGAGAGGACGCGCTGACCTCCAGTTACAAGCACATGTTCCAGCGGCTCAGAGACGTCCGTGATGGTGGGTCCTCGCCGACCAGACGCTGTTCTGCCCATTTCATTCATTCATTCATTCAATCTTTATTTATTCTCGGGAGGTTCATTGAGGGTAGTCCTCATTTTCAGTGAAGCTGAGATTTGAATCTTCAACCCGTTTACATTACATTTGTTGCACTACATGGTCAGTTTCTGGCCCATTAAAGTAGTTCAGAGCTATTGAAAGATGTATATTTTTTTTCGTTACAGGCAGGTCTGTTAATAACTAAATAAATAGAGGCATTTCATTGATGTATCCATTTATTATTCTCCTAGTCTGATTATGACCTGTAATAATGGAATTTAACTCTTGTAAACATGATCCTCATTATTGACCCCTCCCCATGTTTGTTCTATAATTCAGTGCTGACTGAGAAGATTGAGGTCTTGGGCGAGGAACTAAAGGTCCACTTCAACATTGAGGAGTTCTCCCCTGTGTCCTTGCCCGCACAGGTAGCCCTCCACCTCACTTTAATACTCGGCTTTTTATTGTACTGACAATCGCTCTGAAAGTGATCCCCAACGATATCGTTCTTCATGTCGTTATCGTTATAGTTTGTGTGAATGTCGTCATTTATATTAACGAGAACAATATTTATTTATAGTTATCGTTCTTGGAGTGAATTGGCCTTAACACCCTACTCCCCCCCTCAGGTCCCTACCCAGGCTGGACACTAGTACTAAATGATTTGTTCACTATTCCACAAACTTGCTCCTCTCAGCAGATACTTGATAACTGAGCCATGCTTTTCCATGCTAATTGGATACATTTCCTAACCCACTGCAACAGTAAATCTGAATGATTCAGTAGTTTAAATTCAAAGTGGTTGATGTCTGACACCTGGCCTTTTTTGTTTGTCTGTGTGTCTAGGACCAGGTGACCGTGTTGGGCCAGGTGTGTTGCGACAGCAATGGGAAGCTGAACGCCCAGTCTGTGCTCCTGGAGGCGGGGCAAGAGCATGGTGGGAGGCAGGTGCGGCTGGACCTGTCTGATCTCAGGGAGTACTCCCTCTTCCCTGGACAGGTGAGCACACACACACACACTCACTTACTGCAGTACCGTTTAACATTACTCCCTCTTCCCTAAACAGGTGAACACTCACACACACACACACACACACACACACACACACACACACACACACACACACACACACACACACTCACTTACTGCAGTACCATTTAACATTACTCCCTCTCTCCCTCACTACTTCATAAACCCCTCTCTTTTTCCCAGGTTGTTGTCATGGAGGGTATGAACACTGATGGGGTCAAGTTTATGCCATCAAAGTTGTATGAGGTAATCGCTCTCCCTTCAGACTCGGATGCACAGAGATGCAGCTTACACATTCTAGAAATGTCTCTTAATGTTATCTTCAGTGATATTGGCCCTCATTTATCAACCGAGCGTAGAAACTAGCGTAGATCTGAGTGCAGAAATCATCTTACGACGGGGCTCACATGCGATTTATGAAACTTCCATATTAGTCCTATTCCAGCGTAAGAATAAACGTGTGTTGATAAATGTGGCAGCTGGAAACAAGCGTAATATAAATATCACGCCCCTATATATGCTCCTTTTAAAGGCCGGCAGTCGCCCCTAGAATTTACGACACGGAGGTGCATTAGAGAAACGTCCAAAAGAGAAACTTTTGTGACCTCGAGAAAGCCACAGTGACGTTGCAGGTCCAGCTGAACCTTAATTCATTTTGACAGTGTCATCAAGAAAGCCAGGAAAGTATAGCGAAATGCAACACTTTATTTTAGCAGAGAACGCACTACATTCATTACAAAACCATACGACACTTAATATTTGACTGTTGCGTTTTCCAAAGAAAAAGTAATTCTCTCCTCATAGCCTATGGCTATCCTAAGCCATCAAATATGTCAACATAACAGGCTACATGCCTGGCAAGTAGGCTACAAATCTTAGTCTTAGGTCCAAGATATTCCATGAATTCAACTCTTCAACTTTCCAATCCTCCGCCGATTTACTGCTGCACCGTGCTATGCTGCCTAAAAAACTTGCGTACACGAGTTGAGACTTGACGTGAGATTCGAGCGTAGCCACTGCGCACGTTCAAATTGATAAATGCCATGCTTTGTGTAGAAATAAGCGCACGCCTGTTTTCTGTCATACGCACATTTCAGAAATGAGTGCCATTGTGGCCACTTTTCTGTTTACCCTGCAGGGTGTTCCACTGCCATTCTATTCCACAGAAGTGAAAGAAGAACCTGAGGAGGGTGAGATGTGCTAAAATAACCCCAATATGTCATTTTGGAGACCCGTTTACGGTCATGTAGGAGATCACGGTCATGTAGGAGACCCGTTTACGGTCATTGTCATATGACCCTGCAAAATGAATGGGAGTTCAAATTAACCTATCACTTTAAGATGGGTTTTAACTGGCATCAAATTCAAAATTTACTTTTCATAAAATAGTACAAATTCAAATATCTCAAATGTCTGTTTTAACATTTGATATCTATGTAATTTTGAAACTAAATATGGGTTTACATGATTTGCAGATCACATTCTGTTTATATATACATTCTACACAGTGTTCAAACTCTTTTAGAAAGGGGGTTATAGGTTGTTATGATTTTGTTAGGATTAGGTTGTTATGATTTGCAGTCTCATTTCAAGGTCTTGTGTGTAGAAACGTTGAGGAATTCCTTCAGACGCCACTCTTAATTTGTATGTTCCTATCTTTGCGTCTGTAGAGTCTGAGCCGGTGATGGTTTTGACTGCCTGCGGTCCCTACACTCCTTCTGATAGCTTGGCCTATGACCCTCTGCTAGACCTGCTCAACGTGATCTCCAGAGACCGCCCTCACGTCTGCATCCTGGTGAGAACATCAGCGCACGGCACAGTACAGCACCCGCTCCTGTCGTGGAGGTCCTATACTGGCCACACAACACACACAACACTTTATTTTGGTCACCTGTAGAATGGGAATGAGTTGAGTGACTATTTATGGCAAACTTATAATTGTTTTTGCTACAGTTTGGGCCATTTGTTGATTCAAAACATGAACAGATTGAGGTAAGTTCATGTTTGTTTGTTTGTTTTAACCACTTTTCGTTGTCTTTACTGTTGAATTGCATTGCTAATTGGTTCTTTTGAACAGAAATGTCAGGTGACCGAAACCTTTGAGAGTATCTTTACAAGATGTGTGAACAGTCTTGTGGAGGGAACCAGAGGGTATGTGCTTTCATCTTCCTGTCATTAAATATTTATATATTACAATTTTTTTTTAAGTGTGACCGTTTGTGCAGCACATTTTATACAGATTTCAAGTTGAATATCATTAGTTGTATATTGTAAATAAAAAAAAATGCCATGCTTTCTTACCTTATTTTCATCTTCAAGAATTGGATGCAAGTTGGTGTTCGTTCCGTCACAACGAGATGTTCACCACCACTTCATTTACCCACAACCCCCTTTCACATTACCTGACCTCAGTAAGGAGGATGTAGAGGTCAGTTACACACTCCTAAGCCTTAAATACTTTAACACCGCAAGCTCATAGTGCCAATGTCCAAAACGGGTTTTCTTTATGAACATATACTGACCATTTACTGTACCTTACATCAGAAGAAGAGAATATTGTTGTGCTCAGATGAGATTTAGTCCGCTGTACCACAAATCACCAACTGAAAGTTGCTGTGCTACTGTTGAAATGGAATGTTTTACATGGAATGCCATGAAAAGGACATTGATGACTGAACTCCATTCCCGAACAGAGAGTGAGCCTGGTGCCTGACCCATGCACTCTGGTCATTGAGGGCGTGACCTTTGGCCTGACCTCTACAGATATTCTGTTTCACATGGGAGCTGAGGAGATCAGCAGGTAACCTTTAATGTTAAATTCCAATCAGATTAAGGCTCAGTGACGTTACACGTACACTCACCATTGTTTGCCATGATTAAAACTGTGATAAAGTCCCATCTGCAAGACCATACAACCTCTTAGAGTTTCAGCCCATGCTCGTTATATAATCATGTGCAAATATTTTAATGTACTCTTACTGTTGAATGTTCCCATATCAGTATGTAAAATGCCTTTGGAATTTTTGTCTTGGCTTCTGGACTCTGACTTGTTGATGGTGTCATTTCAGTGCTGCTGGCTCTGACCGTTTCTCCCGAATCATGAAGCACATGTTGACCCAAAGGAGGTAGAAACACACACACACACACACTTACTTTCACTCATGCACACACTTACATTCACTCATGCACACACACAGCCTTCAGATAGTTGAAATAGTTTTGCTGGCTCCTTGATCGCACCTCTGCCATGTGAACTCCTGTTTCTGCCCCACAGCTACTACCCCCTGTACCCTCCAACGGAGGAGATCAACATGGACTACGAGAAGTTTCAGCAGCACGGCCACATGCCCGTCACCCCTGACGTCCTGCTCGTCCCCTCGGAGCTCCGCTATTTCATCAGGGTAAAACATCTAGGCCCTTGTGTGGGATAGTAAACATACGCCCCCTTAGGCATCATGATAATGCCTCCAGGGATACAAGACCAGGATCCAATATAGAGCTGTGACTAACGATTCATTGCATAGTCGATTATTCTGTTGATTATTTTCACGGTTTAGCAATTAGTTGCAGATGTCAGCAAATGATGAACAAATACCAACCAGTGTTTTGCAAAGCCCAAGATTGTGTCCTCAAACGCCCTGTTTTGTCCACACACCAGATATTTTATTTACAGGAGATTAAGTGAAGCTGGATGTAGTTTAAAAGGCTTTGATCAGGGTATTATTTTGTATTTTCCTTAAAAAATAACAAACCATTACCAAAATAGTTGGCTATTAATTTAATACAATCGCGATAAACATCTTTGTAAGCCCATATTTCACCATAAATAACAGGAATCTTGCTAAATGAAAATCAGTTGAATTCTCCCTCATGTGATCTTTCTGGTCATATTTTCTCAGGATGTGATTGGTTGTCTGTGCATCAATCCTGGGCGACTCACCAAAGGACAAGTTGGAGGCACGTTTGGCAGGCTGCTCGTCCAGAGAAGATTCCCAGACGCTGAGGGAAAGAGAAGAAGCCCCTGCTTATCTGGACAAGTAGTGAAGATATGAAAAAGGAAGGATTCAAGAAAGACTGTACATTTGTTTGTCATGTAATTGAAATGTAACCTAAGTATTTGTTTTTTTTTTTCCTAAATGCTTTAGAGACTGGGAAAAAAATACAGTAATTTTCATAGTTTTTCTTGTAGGGTTTGTGATTTGTGTAATCTGATAGCATCACTCCAGTTCTCTTTATTGTATCTGTCTGTAAATTATGGTCTCATTTCCGTGTGGTTATACTCTTCTTTATTACATGATTGTCAGTTTTGATGAATTTAAAGATTTATAATTAAATAATTTTATAAAGCATGGTTTTCATGTTTTATGTTCAGCCTTCTAAATTACTTGATTTGATAATACTAATGCAGGTAGGAGATTATACAAATATATTTTCTGCACTGCTGTGGTAAATAATGGTAGGCTACAGCAGTGGTTCTCAACCAGTGTGCAGTGGAATTTTTAGGAACTCAATGTGTTTCTATACAGGCTTATGAAATAGGCTGGGCTATTTTTAAATGCATCACTGGCACAACTTATCAATTTAAAAACTCCGTCAACATCATGGACGCATATGCCTATTGCTGTAGTCTCAGCTCTTGAACACTAATATATAGAAAACATGGACATACAAATAAACACCCTAATATAGTGTCCACCTTGGTACTTCTCGATCTCAGTGCAGCCTTTGACACTATTCCTCTTCAGCACCTAGAACACTTGGTAGAACTTGGAGGCACAGTTCTCAATTGACTTTCTATCTTATTGGAAGATCACTTTCTGTGTCTATTGGCAATTGTACATCTATTGTAGTTGCCATTTGATATGGGGTGTCTCAGGTGTCAATTTTTGGTCCTCAGTGGTTTCAATGCATTTCTGATATTAAAACATTGATGGCCAAAACTTCTGAAAACTTAATGATAATATAACAGCGATTCTTAAGGTCTTGAGATTTCTGCAGTAAAGTACAGTACTATCACTACGCAGTGCAATGTCTTTTTCCATGTCCAAAATGTCTCTTTTTCCCAAGGGCGCGGGAAGGTGCTTCCTTGCTTTGCTTTGCTTTTTGTCAATATAGGCCTACATATTCGCAGTTTGTCATTATATTTGTTGTCAAATAGGCAAATAGCAAAAAAGGTTATGGATAGCTTTGAATATAGCTATCCATAGATTAAACGTTATAGTATAGAAGTGAAAGTGACGTACTCGCTGAGGAGAGACGTTGCTAGCAGGCTAGTTGACTTCGAGAAAAGAATATTAGGCTACAGAAAAGAATACAGGATTTGTTTCTCTCCCGGCAGTAAAGACAGTAGATTCAGTGTTTAAAATGTAAATGCAAACTAAAAGTAGGCTAACTATATGACCATCCAGAGGCTGCTGATCTGTCAAAAATGATGAAGATCAAGATGGTTTTATTGTTGCTGCCATTATTACCACAAACACGAATTGATAACGAGACCATGGCGATCGTGGGTTATATCTTGCCTGCTTATTAGGCCATGCACCTGTTAGAACTCCGTGTAGCATGCATACTGCCAGTTTCCATATACCATCACCAACTAGTTCGCACTTTGGATATATCGTTGGATTGTGAAAAGCCCAATTTCGAATACCAAACAACAACAGATGAGGTAGGATGCATCTTTTGCAATTAGTCTTTGGCAGTGGTGGAATGTAACGAAGTACAAATACTTCGTTACTGTACTTAAGTAAATTTTCCACGTATTTGTACTTTACTTAAGTAAAATTTATAGTGCATACTTTTGACTTTTACTTCGTTACATTTTACAGCAATTATCTGTACTTTTACTCCGCTACATTTCTACAACACCATCGTTCCTTTTTACGATACATTTTATGATCAGTTTTTTTTTTCTCTCTGACAAACACGTTTGTTTTACCGGGGGGTTGCTACCAAAGATTCTGGAGCGCTACGTGCAGTCTTAGAAACATAAGCTTCTAGTCTGTGTGCAAAGCGTCAGCTTGTAGCCATCTGCATTCGGTAGGCTATATTCACCAGACCCATGGCTACACTGTACATGCAACTGTGTTCTGTGCCTTTCTCTGTCTGTTATCTGCAGCGTTAGGGCCTCCTCTCCGATGAGATTGCTATCCGCGGATCAGCGAAGTTACAGGCTATGCCCATGCTTCTGTCACACGTCTGATCATTTGCGGCACAAATGAATGGTAGACTATTAATGAACCGGTGGCCGGAAAAAACGTAACATTTTCCAGATGAGGAAATATTCTTTAATTGTGTGTGATTAAATAAAGATGCATAGCCTACAATTAGGGGGTAGTAACGTGAGCGCTCATTCAATGTCTATGCGTCTGCGCAAGTGAAACTGAACTTAATCATAAAGACACCTTTCTCAGCAACTTTTCTGTTCAATCAGCATAATTGGCATTACGATCCACCCGACGTTTCCCTTGTCTACCCCGTTAAACTTCAGGCTCTCGTGTTTTGCTGAATGATATTACTCAGCAGATCACCCTAGTAGATAACCAGAATTACAGTCTCTAGAATTGTAGGTCAGAATGTAAACTGGGCCACAGATGGTAAGCACAATTGCATTAACTTAAAACTATCTAGTCGAGTATAACCTAAAACTAGCTTAATTAAAATGCCACAGCCCATACTGATTTTTCCTTTTAGAATATATATATATATATTAAGAGAATAAATCATTATGCAAATACTTTTACTTTTAATACTTAAAGTACATTTAAAAACAGGTACTTTTTACTTTTACTTAAGGGTTGTCATTGTGGTACTTTTACTTTTACTAAAGTAAATATTTCTCTGTGTATTTGTACTTTTACTTAAGTACTGAGTTTCAGTACTTCCTCCACCACTGGTCTTTGGCAAGCCCACGACCTCACGTACGGCTCAGTTTCTGTTAGTGTCAGGCAATGTGGCTGATCTAGCCCAAATCCACGAACCTGTTGCCTATCAGTAGACATGTCATCTCGAGTTCCACGACAGCTTAGCTAGTGCCACCGAAATATGACACTGAAATCCTTTCACTATGAGTCGCTCAGATAGAAACCGCTGTAATTGTGGTTAGGACACTTTTGCTGTGGAGTGGAGACGCCATAAGTTAGGCTACTTAGAAATTGTTTGCCATTGTAGGTCATTGCAGCCTAATTGTATTTTCAAGCCAAACATCTCTGGTGTGGTTTTGACAATCAGAAAAGCAATATACTGAAATAGTTTAATGATGTAAAGTCAAGTGCGCTTCTAATATGGGTCTGGTGTGTGCGCGCGCAGTTTTTATTGATGAGTCGGAGTGGCAAGTGCTGCGCATAGTTGCAGTGGAATGTGGCTGTTCTCGCTCTTAGGTCTACCAGAGGGTCTACTCATACACGGCGCTGAAATGGCGTATTTAGCTGTCTAAATTCGAATCATATCATGCTAGAGGAGAAATTGTCGGACATCCATTATTTTGTTATTCAGCACCCCTGGTCAAAAATATGTTCCCGCGCGCCTGCTTTTTTCTGCATGGGAACTGCAGATAATTCCTCCAAAACTGCAGTTACTCATGATACTCAGAAAAGTTTTGACACTTGAAGTAGTGCAGTAATTTTTTGTAAGGGCTGGGCTAACTTTTACTGTTTATGTGGCCTACAGCATTTCTGTAAATTAAAAGTCCATGCAGATAGTGCTTTTATTGTGAATATTTTCCGGAAAGGACGGAAACAAACCTGCGCGCGCGCAGTCGCACATCAATCGTCGCAAACATTCGACAAGCTAATATGGCTGCGGCAGTTGAGAGTGTCGTGAAAGTGTGAGTTTTTTTCGTTTATTAATACTGCAATTGTTTGCATACAATATTTACATTGTACTGGAAAGTATTGATGTAGTTAGTCGTGGTTATAAAATACCGTAAATGTGGTTGGCTTGTCGAAGAAAGCCCCACGAGTAGGTGGCTACCAAGGCTGCTAACTGCGCCCGAGCCCATTGTTGTCTTTGAACACAACGAATTTACAATTGCATTTGTTGAAGCAGAATGTGAAGCTAAGCTGCAAATATGTTTCTATGTCATGAGTTCACTGCAGATCACGGAAACCAGGTTACCGTCGTCGTCTCGTATTATGGCCCTCTTGCTTGCGAACGACAATGTTTTTGTTAGTCCTTTTGCCTCTTGTGGTCATGCATAACAGAGAGAGTTGTCCGCAGAGATGCTGGAGCACATCAGATGATGTTGTGGACTTTTTGTGTTATGAACGTATGTGTCTGCTCGCTTTATCGTGGACTTTAGGCTCGGTGAGCAGTACTACAAAGATGCCATGGAGCAGTGCCACAACTATAACGCCCGCCTGTGCGCGGAGAGGAGCATCCTCATGCCCTTCCTCGACTCCCAGACGGGGGTGGCTCAGAGCAACTGCTACATTTGGATGGAAAAAAGACACAGGAGTCCAGGTCTCTTTCTCTCTCTCTCTCTCTCTCTCTCTCTTCATGAGTGTTATATGTGATTTGCATTACAAAGCTGAAGGCCTATGGGATGAGCGGTTGTGAATTATTGTATGATCACGTGAGACAATTCAATGGCCCGCCTGGGGATTTGAATTAGTTCAAGGAAAATGTGGTTGACGTTTTGATTATTGTAAAACAACACAATGTGTTTTTTTTTAAAGAAAGGTGCATAGCCAATAGATGTTAATGACTTGTAGACACTTGCTTTGCACAGTAAATATGTCTACATAATCTCAAAAAAGTAGCTTCTAGTTTTACTCTTCTGTCATAAAACGTTGCTTCTAAATGTCCCACTCCTTTCAGGCACAGCCCCAGGACAGCTGTATACATATCCAGCCCGTCGCTGGAGGAAAAAACGAAGGGCCCATCCTCCTGAGGACCCTGCTCTGGTGTTCCCGCCTCTGAAAGCAGGTAGGTCAGCCCTGTCCACCTCCAACGCAGCTCCCCGTCCACTCCAAATATAGCTGCGGTAGTTAATGGCCTCAGCCTGTTGTGTATCCTTGTGTCCTTGCTACCTTGCAATCCTCAGGTACACACTCCCTGTGCTGTCATAGAAGTGTGTACATTTACACAGCCATTTTCCACAGTGGTTTGAAAGCACACAGCTAAAGATCCACTCCAGGAATCAGGATTTTATGTTCTGCATTAAGTAGTGGGGCAGTAACTATGTGTGTACCTTAGGCAAATATTACAATTTCTTATAAAGTTGAGGTCAACATTAAACAGTGTAAGTTTTACAGAAGTGTTTAAAATACCGAAATGCAATCCAATGCCCAGTGTCCCATTGTTATGTTAGCCAAATATGAATTCAAATTAATATACAGCCCCAACCATGCATCTAGAAATGCTCTTGCAACTCTTTGGACAAAGCCTCTGTGTGTTCCTCTTGAGCACCCTCAGCATCTATATATTGCCTTACATTTATTCTCTCAGCAGACACTTTTTGTCCAAAGAGACATGCCGTACAGTATAGATATATTTTTTTATAAGTAGGTGTGTTCCCAGGGTATTGGTTGAACCAGCTAAGCCAGAGAAACGGTGTGTGAACCTTGAGCGTCCTCGTCTGTGTGTGTGTGTCTCCCTCCCATAACAGCTGACCTGGAGCTGGGTCTGAAGAAGGACGTGCTGCCTCCGCTGGACGGCAGTAGCCTGGAGGCCCTGCTGAAGGGGGAGCCCCTGGACAAGAGAGGGCCGCCAGAGCTCCGTGGGCCTGAGGAGGACTCCAGCGTGGCCGAGATCACAGCCACCCCCAGCCACACCGGCTCCACCCGCATACGGAAGGTACGCAGATGCACAGAGGTGTGTGTTACGTGTGCCGCTTATGTACTCTATGTCTGTGTGTGTTTATGTGTATGACGTTGTTGTGTTATGTTGGTTTGTCTGTATGTTGTATGTACTTGTATGAGCATGTGTGTTTGTGTTTGTGTGTGTGTGTGTGTTTGTCCTGTTATGTGTAATGTTTGTGCATTTGTGCTCTTGTGTGTATTTCTTTACATGCCAAGGATTGTATAACTGCCAGGCTTTTACCAAGATTTCTTCCCAGTGATTCCTTTTATGACTGATTGAGAAGGTCACCTGGTCTTCAACCATCTCCACTACTTTCACCACAGAGGATCCTGGATCCTGACGACTATCTGGATGATCTGGATGACGAGGACTTTGAAGATGAGACCCCCAAGAGAAGGGGCAAAGGGAAGTCTAAGGTAAGTGAAATACGGGGGATCTCCCAAAACTGCCATGGTGCATCCGCCATAAGAGAATGGGCGCTGTCAAAATGCTAGCCTACGTGAAATATACTTATGAATGAAAGAGCATCACTATAAGGATCTAAGGATATTGTAATTGTCTGATTATTGATAATTGACTATTGAAAAGTGTGCAGCACTTTTAGAATGTGAACATGCGTAACTAGAAGTGTGCAGCACTTTTAGAATGTGAACATGCGTGACTAGAAGTGTGCAGCACTTTTAGAATGTGAACATGCGTGACTAGAAGTGTGCAGCACTTTTAGAATGTGAACATGCGTAACTAGAAGTGTGCAGCACTTTTAGAATGTGAACATGCGTAACTAGAAGTGTGCAGCACTTTTAGAATGTGAACATGCGTAACTAGAAGTGTGCAGCACTTTTAGAATGTGAACATGCGCCGTGCTGATGTACGACGTGGCTTCTCTCCATTGGTGGCTCAGGGCCGTGGTGTTGGAAATGGAAAGAAGAAGCAGGATTCGTCGTCCGCAGCTGCACAGGAGGATCGAGACAAGCCCTACGCCTGTGACAGTGAGTCCCCCCCTGCTTGCTCCCATGGCCCTCCCTTCTGTTCTGAATGCATTAAGTTTAATAGGATTATTTAACATTGGTACTCATTGACTTTGGAAGCATTTATTGAAAACACTTTTTAATAGTGGATTTCCAAATTGAAAATACATGATTTTGTTATCATTAGACCTTAACTGCAATACAAATGTAATGAATTGCACAGCTCTAGCTGTAATGCAGTTTGTAGTGCAGTAGTAAAAGAACTTTAATATCTTTTATTTGCCTCACGTGAAAAGGTTTCTGTTGCGTTTTAGCATCTGGTAGTGCTGTGTATGTCTCTTTTTTGCTTAATGTGGCGTTTCCTTTCTAGTCTGTGGCAAGCGGTACAAGAACCGTCCGGGCCTGAGCTACCACTACACCCACTCTCACCTGGCGGACGAGGAGGGAGAGGACAAAGAGGAGGCCGAGATCCACACCCCAGTCCCACGCGAGGAGACCAAGAGTAAAGACTCCATTATTCTCAATGTGAAAAAATGGATACTGATACTGATACAGATGTAGCCTCCGCCAGTTCTCTGTGCTTGTTCGGTCCGTTTTTTGGTGTGTTCCCTTCAAAGTGTGCAAATACAGATGAAACGGATCAACGTGTGAAGCGAACGTGTCCATTTATGAAAAGGGAGCATAAACTGGGCTAAACAAAAGTGCTCATGTCTAGGCCTTTGCTTACAGCACGGGGGAAAAATAGAAACTTTTCTCCACATGCAGTAACATGCTACTTTGTGTGGATTTAGTAATGTGCCTCACAAAATGATAATTGCCTACTTTGAAGATCTTCACAATATCAAGTGTTTGCTATAAGGCCAGCAAATTCTGCACAAACTTGAGTGCTTACTTTTGGAGGGGAAGTTTCATTAGAAGTGTTTGGCATGTATGTGAAAGGTGAAGAGGAAATGATCTTTTGCTGACATATAACTTTCCTCTCTGTTCGGTCTCTAGCTCCTAAGAAAGGACCCAATGGATTGGCCATGCCCAATGATTACTGTGATTTCTGCCTGGGGGATTCCAACATGAACCAGAAGACGGGGCAGTCTGAGGAACTGGTGTCCTGCTCAGACTGCGGACGCTCCGGTATGGTTGGCCTCGACGTCTTTCTCTCTCTGGAACTCTCTATTCTTCCTTCCCATTCTCTCTTTCTCTCATTCTTTCTACTTTCCTCTTCCTCTGTCTCTCTCTCTCTCTCTCTCTCTCTCTCTCTCTCTCTCTCTCTCTCTCTCTCTCTCTCTCTCTCTCTCTCTCTCTTTTTCACACACACACTCTCCACATCCATTATACACCATCTGTCAATCATCTCTGTTATTTTCACTCACTCTCCTCCGCCAGCTTTCTCTCTGCATGTCGTTCTTTGTATCAGTTGATCTCTACCCCCCACCTCCACCACCCCTCTTTTGTTGTGTCTCTGTCGGTGCAGTTCACAGAGGCTGCGGCTGTGTCAAGGTCAGGCCGTGAGTCCTGCCAGATGGTGTAATTCCAGTCCTCTGTTATCCTAATTAACATTCATTCATCTTTCTCTTTTTCTAAGCTCTCTCTTTTATTTTCCTCTAATGAGAAAGACAGTGATGGAGTTAGCCAGAAAATATGGGCTTGATGGAGAAAGCACTCCCTCTGCAGCATCATTCTAGAACATTTAGATGTAGGACCCTTATGCAGTGATCATGTGCCTGGCATATAATGTAGGACCCTTATGCAGTGATCATGTGCCTGGCATATAATGTAGGACCCTTATGCAGTGTTTGGTCCCACGAAGCTGCCCTCGCCCCAGCTCTGCTTGTATGCTGTTTTATATACGCCGCTGCTCATATGCTGTTTTATATACAAAGCTGCTCATATGCTGTTTTATATACAAAGCTGCTCATATGCTATTTTATATACAAAGCTGCTCTCGCCCCTGCTCTGCTTGTATGCTATTTTATGTGACATGACGCCCATGAAATCAGTCTCACCTTTATTTGAATTAGTTTACATTGGATTCACCTTTATTGTCATTGCATAAGTAAAAAACCAGTACAATGAAATGCAGTTTTACATTGGTGCTAATAGTAGATAAAGCTCATGCTTGTCTGTGTGTGTGTGTGTGTGTGTCTGTGTGTGTCTGGGGGTGTGTGTGTCCGCCCGCCCCTGCAGGTCACCCGTCTTGTCTGCAGTTCACCCCGGTGATGATGGCCGCAGTGAAGACCTACCGCTGGCAGTGCATCGAGTGCAAGTGCTGTAACGTCTGCGGAACGTCTGAGAATGATGTGAGTGCACCGCCACCTCTTCCAGTGTTTAGTTTGGCTGTTGATTCGTTGGATTAATGGTAGCATCAAGACGCTTGGCGTATCAAGGGACATGGCACGTCAAGATACATATTTTAGGTCTTAATGTCTCTGTTGAAATATAATCAAGTGTTAAAGGACAACTCCAGTGTAAGAACAATTTAGGTTCTATTTTTGGATGATGACGTGTGTAAAGCTGCCACCAAAGGCTATGTAATATGCTATTTGGCTGTAAATACATAATCCATGTTTCTATGTCTATATGTTCCATGTTTCATAATCTGTTTCTGATTCCTTCCATGTGATTTCAGGACCAGCTCCTGTTCTGTGATGACTGTGACAGAGGATACCACATGTACTGCCTCACACCTCCTATGTCCGACCCTCCTGAAGGTACCACCAAACTCAACCCAACATCAACTATGCCTAACCCAACATCAGTGACCCCTAACCCTAATCCAACATCAGCGACCCCTGACCATACCTACTACTTAGACTCTGAACTTAAACTTCAGCTACACAAATTACCCCTTTAGGATCAGCGACCCCGAATCCTACCTACCCCTAACCCTAATCCAACATCAGTGACCCCTAACCCAAGATCAGCGACCCCGAATCCTACCTACCCCTAACCCTAATCCAACATCAGCGACCCTGAACCCTAATCCAATATCACCGCTGACCATAACTACAACTTAGACTTAGACTCTGAACTTCAAATTAGCACATTCAGCTGCACAAATTACCCCTATAGGAGTGTCCCATTAGCTGCTGTAATTACACTTGAGCTTCTGTACACCATGTAGTTGCCAGGGAACAGGCATGAGTGAATTATCAGTCAATGTAAACACAGAATGTATTTTTTGTGCGAGACAGTGAAGGACGTTATTGCAGATGCTCAGATGTATGTAGTAAATCGGTAAATTTAGCTCATCTGGTCGAGCAAGACACTGGCAACACCAGCGTCTTGATCTCTATACCCATAGCCATTAGTGAAATTATGTGAGCAAAATATGGAGTTTCTTCACCTGCCTGTCTGTACGTTTCAATGTCTTCCGATGGGAATGATTAAAGCAGGTTAATGATTGTGTGTGTGTGTTCTACAGGGAGCTGGAGCTGTCACCTGTGTCTGGCCCTGCTCAAGGACAAGGCCTCCATCTACCAGCAGCCTCCGGTCGCGCAGATGGAGTAACCATCTCATTTCCTCTCATTTCATCCCACGCCTGCAGCAGCACCCAAGAGAGCACACCGCTTCCACAGCACACCCCCTCTTCCTGCTTTTACAAACACTCTCTCTCTCTCTCTCTCTCTCTCTCTCTCTCTCTCTCTCTCTCTCTCTCTCTCCCCCCCTCTCTCTCTCTCTCTCTCTCTCCCCCCCTCTCCCCCTCTCCCTCTCTCACACACACACACTTCTTATACACATGTGGACAGACACTGAGAGACTCACAGACAAACACGCAAATGCAAATACACATACACTGTCACACATTTGTACAAATAAACGCGCGCGTACACACTCTCACCTGTGTGCACAAACTCTTTCTCACAGCACAGGACTGGCTCCTGCCATGTCCACAGAGAGACCCACCACAGCACCTTTACTTTGCCTATGATCTCCATTCCAGCATGCAAACTTCCACATTCCACTCTATAGATGGTCCATCTTCTTGCATGCTTGGTATCACTGAGACACTAACCAGCGATGAACTTTTTTTTTTTTTTTTTTTTTACCTGCTTTCCTTCCTTTGTTTTTTCTCCAGTGTCTATGTTATGGCTGAGGTGGTAGCGTGAATTGGAGACGGATGTTGTTTTTATGTATTGCCAAATTTCTGTGTCTTATGCAGGTCAAACAAAAAAGAAAGGAAAAAATTGTAAAGGCCAAAATGATTTGGATAGCTTGTGGTGGTCCTATGTAGTGCTGTGTGTCAGATATATACATCTGTTGTAATGGTAAATTTGATGTAAAATGTTTTTTATTATTAATAATAATTGGAGTAGTACTTCCTGCGTCTGCAGGATATTCTGGTGCCAAGGTCCTGATGATCACAAAAAGAGTCACACAGTCCTAACTATGTTGGGAACATACTGTCATAGTTTTTAAAAACTCACTGAAACTACTAAATATAGTTCTAGGTTTGGGGTCCATCTCAAAAGCATGTCTCATGTGTTGATACACTCGCACAATCCTCTTCACTACAAATGTCTGTGGAGGGGGGCGGGGTCTCTTATAGTGGAATTTTGTATATGAAAGATGACGTCTATAGCCAACTGCTTATGCCTAAATATAGCAAGCACCGTATCACATTTTGTATTTGTCTGTTTTATTTTTAGTTTTTTTCAGTGGTGGTTTTTCATATTTTTGTCTTTGTTCATTAAAGTAAATTACTGTTTTTTTTTTTTCACTTTCTTATTACTTTTTCCTCCTATTAAAGTATTCATGTAACTGAGAAATATGCCTCATCTTTTTATAACATTTTGCAAAATGACATGTTCACAAAAGAATTGCATGAAATAAAGTTTTCAAACCTCTTGGATTACAGTTATTTAAAAAAAAAAAAACTTGTAAAATCTGTGTTATCATTGTATACAGTTGCCTTATATGTAAAATAAACATCTGTGCATATACATTCAGTACGTTCTGTGAAAGTGAATCATTTTATATAGAAATACAACTGCCTTTCTACTTCAAGAGACATTCAATTTGTCACAGTCGGTGGATCAGCTTCACACAGTACAGGACAAATGCTTAGGTTCAGCTTCTGTTAACAGCAGCCTACACCTGGCACCTAACTGAAGCGCTCCGTTTACAGAGCGTATGCCACAACAATTAGCTTCCACTATAATCAATGGAACTGGCTACAGCAGACGTGAAAGTTGTGCGTACATTCGAAAAAAAGTAGACCAGTTTGTAAAATTATTTTCATGCTCTGCTAACAGAATGTCTCAGTTGAGCACCTGGTGTAGCCGGCCTGTAAGCCTCTACAATTAAGAAGTGATGGGCAAATGAAGCTTTGGTGAACCACTAAACCACAGCAGTGTGAAGCTAGCAACACTAATGAAAAAATCCAATATGGCTGCCACCTGTAGATTTTTCAACATAAAAGTCCTTACCCAAACCAGTATATGTAACCAAAAATATTGGTTTGCTAAGGACTTTTATGTTGAAAATGTATGTGTGGCGGCCATCTTTTTGCTTTTCAGCTAGTGTCACTAGGTTCACACTGCTGTGGTTCAGTGGTTCACCAAAGGTTTATTTGCCCATCACTACAATTAAGTGCTCAAAAACACCCCTCTGAGTCATGTGCCCTGAGACTCCAAACCAAGTCATGAATTGGCAAGACATTTGTTAGGTTTTCATAAACCAGACCATGACAGAAATACTAACTAGTGCTACATTAACCTCTGACAGAAAAACTTCCACGTGTCTGTTACAAGCTTGTGCCGCCGGTGCTGTACTGCTACAAAGACACCCTATTAGGACAGTAATACATACTAGTAGGCCTCTTGCCTTGTATTATGCATTGCAGGCTCTTCAAATGGTCATGTCCATCTGCATCCACAAACAAATGGAGTTAGAAGGAAGGAGTGTGTGTGTGCAGTCGATGGCCAGCGTCTGCGACGTTCACCTCATCACCCCACCCCGGGTCTTACCCACCTCTTCCTCCTCCTCCGGTCCCCGTTCCACCTGCACAACAGCAACTCCTTGAAGGTGACGCGGAAGTGCTGGTTGCAGAGGGCGTAGCAGACGGGGTTGACGGTGCTGTTGACGTAGCACAACCAGTAGCCCAGCTGCCAGAGCTGCTCGGGGATGCAGCTGCCCCCGCAGAAGGTGGACACCAGCACCATGATGTTGTACGGCGTCCACGTGACGATGAACGCCAGCAGGATGGCGCTGAGCGTCCGCGCTGCCTTGCGCTCACGGATCAGCGAGGAAGGGCCGCCGCGGAGCCTGCGGAGGGTCCGTGACGCGCCGCACGTTGTCGCCGCCGCCAGGAGGGCGATGGAGTGCGGGCGGGCGGGCGAGAGGGTGCCACCCCTGCGGGCGACAGGAGGCCGTTCGGCGACTGAGTGATCCTCAGTCTCTGCGGCATCGCGGTCACCATCGCCCAAGGGAACCAACGGCATCTGCACACTCCTGTTGAAGTCCTCGCTGTTGCCATGGCCGCCCATGCTGTCCAGGCTGCTGCTGCTGGCGTGGGTGTAGCTGCTGCTCTGGCTCTGGCCCTTGAGACAGTGCAGGACTGTGAGCCAGCAGCCGGCCACGTCGTTTCCCTGGCTCGGCCCGTCAGGCTCTGCCTTGGTAGGGCTCGGGGACTGGGGCTCTCCAGAGATGCTGGCATTGCTACTGCTAGACTGGGAGAACTGCTGCCCTGAGGCCTACAATGGGGGACGCACACAGAGGACACAAGGGTATCACTACTCCCACTGACAGACGGAAAGGGGTCGCGGAGACTTTTGTGGTAAGTGTCAAAGGCCAAACATTTCACTAAAAGAGGCTTTGTTGTATTTGTCATTTGTGTTAAACATGTTATAAGTGTGTATAGTCTTGCAAATGATCTTTCTGATATGGCCATATTTATCTATTTATCTTGCAAGAGATGCATATGGTAAAAAATACAGTATAAAACCCTTTATATAATGACTATATTCCTTATGATTTATATGCTGGTTACCTGTGATGTGATAGCCAGGGCGGTGGTCACTGCGCCAGTCAGTCCAGCTAGCTGCTGTGAGCGGCGTTCCGTCTCTCGGTAGACCCTCCAGTACAGCACCGCCATGATGGTGACCGGCAGGTAGAACGCCGCGATGGCCGTGACAAAGGTAATCACCGGCACGTAGAAGAACTGAACTGAGCAGTCACCTTCTGGAACCTTCCTCTCCCCTACGATGTCCTCCCAGAATAAGATAGGGGGCGCCCAGATCATCAGGGACACTCCCCAGGCCAAGGCAATCATAATGGCTGCCCTCTTTGGGGTTCTCTTGGCTCTGTAGGTCAGAGGTCGGGTGACAGACAGGTACCGATCGCAGCAGATGGCCAGCAGATTCATCACCGAGGCATTGCTGGCCACGTAGTCGACGGCTAACCAGACATCACAAGCGAGGTTGCCCAGTGACCATCGTCCAAGAATTATGTAGGTCGTGTAGAGGTTCATGGACACCGTGCCCAGAATAAGGTCGGCCACCGCTAAGCTCAACAGGAAGTAGTTGCTGACCGTCCGCAGGTGAGAGTTGATCCGGAAGGAGATTATGACCAGAAGGTTTCCGATGATGGTGACAGCAGACAAGGGTCCCGTTATGAGGACGATCAGAACCGTCTCCCAGGTGAAGGCGTGTGGCACTGACACACCTGTGGCGTTGGAGTGGTTGTAGAGACCCTGCATGGGAAGAGTCGCTACGTCCATGGGGAAGGACACAGAGGAGAGCGGTGACCCTGATGGACGAGGCTGGGTGGACAAACTCATCTTGCCAGTGGAGGTGGGTTTCCATCACTGCATGGTGTCAAGTGTGGGTTCATCGTCTCTCCTCGTAGGTTGTGGGTTTATCGCCTCTCCTCATAGTGGATGAAGACTGTCAGGAGAAATTGAGGGAGAATAAACTTTCACTTCCTCTGAACTTGAAAACTCTAAGGGTACGTTTGTAAATTCAATCTGACACACTCTGGACGCTCCGAGAGTGTGAAGCTCTGATTAAATACACATTAATTCTGAATTTACGAATGGTTTAGTGTGCTCAGAGCGCTCGGAGTGGCAATTTACGAACGTACCCTATATAAGAATGCTATAGAAGGCTATAAGAATGACATAACCATGTCATAATCGCGTCATTACAAGATAGTATTCATGGAAAATTATCATGACTGCACTTTGGTTGGTGTTATAACATTACATATACTACTTAATTATAACATATATCACTTTATTATATGATGTCATAGCAAAAGCCGCTGAATATATGGAATCTGGCGTAACAAGTTTGTTAATTATTTGTTATATACCCGACTGTTCAACTGTTTCATTTTGCTAACAATATTGAGAAGAGTGGGTTGCATCATCTCTACAGCTGCAGCACTGATTGGAAACGTGCTTTATACAGATGATTAATTAGATGCCTAAGGGAACTGAGCTATTTAGGCAAATGAAGTGAAAGAAATAAAGGTTCTGCATTACAACACTCCCTGTTAAGGTCTCCAATTAGAGGAAAGTTGAAACTGGAGATACAAAACATTATTTGTGTCATATGGCATGATATCATATTCCAGTTACAGTGATACTTTTTCAGTGCTAATGTTTCTTCATCTAATGTGAAAATGGGGAAATTGCATCAGTACCATCCAAATGTGGAAAACTCTGGCCCTCCTAAAACATTCACTGTTCTTCATCTTAAACTAGAACTAGAACCACTCTGCTTCATAGGACATTGCGGAATTAATCATGTAATGCTGATGTCATTCAGTCACATAAATACAGGATCTAAATCTAGTAAATCTCTCAGGATGACATAATGGATTGATTTTGTTTGTTCAATATTACTGTTATGAGCATATGACAGGTGACATGCAGTGCAAATTGACTGTAAAACCAAAGTCAATATCCTGATGTTCATATCATCCCAGTACAGTATGTAGCTCTGTTTGCCTCTGCTGTAGCAACGGCAAGCAGAAGGGAGTCACTGTGTGTCGTCCTAGCGCATTGTGTTCTTTTACATAACCTTGGAGGCTCACTGTAC
Source organism: Alosa alosa (assembly GCF_017589495.1). Lineage (NCBI taxonomy): Eukaryota > Metazoa > Chordata > Actinopteri > Clupeiformes > Clupeidae > Alosa > Alosa alosa. The sequence goes on along the minus strand of NC_063209.1, from coordinate 21,226,494 downwards.
GTTTTTAGAACAAGAACATACTGCAACACAAAGTTGAGGAAGTCCCTGGAAGCAAAATAAAAATTTTACTGTTTCACAAGCTGTGCTGATATTTGAAATGCCAGGGACATCAGGCGATCAGTGTCAATGCTTCATAACTGAGTGGTGCAGAGGGCTGCTAGTATAGTATAGTGTATATACTTTTTTGATCCCGTGAGGCAAATTTGGTCTCTGCATTTAACCCAATCGGTGAATTAGTGAAACACAAACAGCACACAGTGAACACACAGTGAACACACAGTGAGGTGAAGCACACACTAATCCCGGCGCAGTGAGCTGCCTGCTTCAACGGCGGCGCTCAGGGAGCAGTGAGGGGTTAGGTGCCTTGCTCAAGGGCACTTCAACCGCGGCCCACTGGTCGGGGCTCGAACCGGCAACCCTCCGGTTACAAGTCCAGAGTGCTAACCAGTGGGCCACAGCTGCTAGAGATTCAACCGTGAAAAACCACTGCACTGTTAAGGACTTAGCACAAGGAACTAATCTAGTGGGCCACAGCTGCTAGAGATTCAACCGTGAAAAACCACTGCACTGTTAAGGACTTAGCACAAGGAACTAATCTAGTCATCTTGTTGCTTTGATACAGTTAACTTATTTCAACTGTATATTGTCACATGTATGTTTACATTAAATCCACACAAGGCATTGGCATAACTTAACCTCAGTGAAAGCAACAAGATGGCTTACCATGGATAAGTCAAGTGAGCAATTGAGCAAATTTTACAGTGTATATAACTATATACCAGTCTAACTGTCTACTGTCTGTCTATCTAATTGGCTGGCAGTGTTTTTAAAGTGAAGTTAGGACAAACTGTATATAAACAGTCTCAAGGATGGAGGGAAGGGAGGTTTAGTGGCAGCCCAGCATAAAAAAAAGTGCACAGCAGATCCCAGCGCACAAAGACATTTAAGCCTCCTCAAACAGACATGGCCAAGAGGTCCACGGATGTAGATCCTCGTCTCAACCCCAGTGATTAAGCCCTGTAAACGTCCATGCCGTCACCAAGTCAGATGGACCAGCGAAGGAAAGTAGAGCGACACTTGAGAGCTCCACCTTCCTTGGCAAACTGGGAGAAGAATAAATATGGAGGTCAACTTCAAAGAAGGAGAGGGAAAAAGGAGTATCGTACAGTGCATAAGAGACGTTTTCATAAGAGTGGATTAACCCATATATGTCTGCTTTCTCCCATGATCTGTCCGTCAATATGACAAAGACTGTTTCTGTTTGTTTATCATAAATGTGGATAATCTGTTTAAAGTATTCTGTTTCTTCATGTGAGCTCAACCATGCTGGTTGTGAACTGGCATATGAGAAAGTTTTATTACAATCCCATTCAGAACTATGGTGTATAGCAACACACACTAAGACAGACCCCATGGAGTTGGAGACACCCCCCGCCCCCCATGCCATTATAAATTTACAGCCAAAGTAACATTTGGGAGACGTTTTCAAGTTGTAACCTTGACTGTGCTGAAATAATCACTTGTAATCAGAAAAACATTCCCAAATATGGTTAAGGTATCCCTTGAGCTGTCACGGGAGTTGTGAGTTGAGATAGAGTATGTCTGAAATAATTGTCTGGGTATCTTGGAGACGCCAATTTTTTTTCCCCTTCTCATCAGTAAACAGGCTACATAAAATGAGACTGGTCATACGACGGAAATATCTCAATAAGTTCTGAAGAATTTAAGGAAAAGGTTTGCAGAACCTCAGCAGATCTGGACCATGTTTATTTCACTGACTCTAATTAAATAATAAATCTTATTAAACCCATAGACTATATGGGGGAAAGGCAGTATATGAGAAAGAGGAATTTAAAACCTATATGTCTTACATATTAAATACATGGTAGACAGAGGAATGTTGATAACGTTGGTCCTGTTGAGGCAACATAACTTGGCAAAGAGATAATATTGGTCTTGTTCAAGCATCATAATAATTTTGTCAAGAGCATTACAGATCCTACAAGTGAAAGGTCATTTTTGTTTGTTTCTTTCAAAATATTGTCCCGACTTCAAACCAACTTTTTAGCTGAACCCCTCTCATATACCACTTTTCAAATATAGCATAACGCATTAAATAAAAATTATACAGGCCTATCAGAACGCCTATAGCTTGCATGCATCCAGTAGGTTATAACCTATGTTCAGTACTACACTCTCAGCAGCCTCCCATACATACATTTTTTATTTCTATTAATGTTAAGTTAAAGATCTACTGACCTGATATGAAGACTCTGTGTGACATGCTTCCCGTGATCCACTCTGATGATAATCAACTGAAGCTCCTACAAACGTTAGTCCATAAAGGAAACAAATTTGTTCGCCGGTGGAGCCACCGAGGAAGTACACCGCACCCTTTCACCCCCTCGAGTGTCTTTCTCCCAGCGTGTGTTGTGATTTTTTTTTTCCGGTGACCGAGGTGCGGCTTGTTTTTTGGCCTACGTGAGTTTACAGGTGTGTCAGACGTCATGTGGGCTCGCGCTCGCGTGCCTATGCTTATCAAAAGAAAAACCTCCATGGAGACACAAACTCTGACACCAGCAAAAAAAATCACCGATAGGTTGCAACAATTTAAAGCGTAGCGTAGGCTACCTCTACATCTCAACTATTTCATTCCGCTATCTAACTAACTCAGTGGTTTCACACATTCTGTCAGTCAGTCGTGTATTTCATAATTTATCACAGGCTGGACTCTGAACAGTCGATTTCAAATTCAAGTTTTATAACCCTGTGTAGGCTATTGCTTTATTGTCTGTCCGAGGGCACCACTGCTTGTAGTAGGCTATGGTTTTATATCAGTTAGCCTAATAGCTGGTTTGATGTGCATTGAGATACCAATCCAGGGTAGGAATTTCACGGCGGCGTGGCCCCTTGCGTTGGCCGTGACGCCCCTTTGAAAATCAGAGGTTTACAGGCCACGGTGGCCTTGGTGGCCCCTTCTTTCAATATTCTGCTTTGCGTCCTACTAATAGCGATATATATTTAGCCTATGGCCTGTCAAAACAATCTTAGCATTAACATCGCAAATTACGCAGTGGAGAAAGTGACAGCGCAAGAAAGAAAGTGCGTCCAAATTCACCCATTCTTCTCAGTTGAACTACTCACGAAGTAGCCTACTCATCACACAGACATCACAAGTATCACATGAAAGAACTTTTTCTCAGCTTTTAAACGATGTTAGCCGCTAATTTCTGTGGTGAACGGTTCGCGAGAAAAGTAAATAATATCATTCAATTTAATCATAAATTCTACTGAAGGTTTTGCGTCCATCTCCCTACCCATTCATCTCGGTGGAATACTTCACGAACCCCTCGTTTAACACATAACAAACCATATATCAAAATAAACAGCAGACCTTACCGACCACAAAGGTATAAAGCAGTCCCCTGTACAGTTAGCCGTTCCAGAGTAATCCCGTTTTGAATTTGCAGTAAATTTTAACATGCATGGATGTCTCCACAGTTTTACACTGTGTTTAAATTGTTCCACATTATTTCATAACGGGCCAAATACAAAATAAATATTACAAATGTCGCCTAGATATCGGTAAATCAGAGGACAGCTGACTAAGAGCTTGTGAAAGTAGCCTTAATGATCACAAAATGCTAAGCATGCATCTAGGCTATTTGAGTTGCTTAAAGCTGAGCTGTGCTTAAATTGTTCAATACATGATTTCATAACAGGCCAAATATAAAATAAATGTTAAATATAGCCTAGATATCTGTAAATATTAGATGATCAGATGATTTACAGTTATATGTAATATGTCATGTTTCATGTTTTTGTAATGTTTCATACAGTGATGCAGGTCTACTGCAGTGAATAGGCTAAATACAACTTTGATCACTTTTATAGCCTACTACTGTACAGTTAACTTTGGCCTTGGTGCCCTGACATGTGGCCTTTGTGCCCCCCACCAAATATGCCCAACTTAAGGCCAAGTGGCCTTGCCCCCAGAATGGTGAAATTCCAAGCCTGTACCAATCTCTAGGTATGGTGAAGGGTATGTAATGATGTGGGGCTATTTTAGTTTCAAAGGCCAAGGGAACTTTTTCAGGATGCATAGGCCTATACTGGATTCATAACTGGCCTTTAAAAATTAAAATCTGCCTGCCGCTATGGGAATTTAACATAGGGGTGAATTGATTTATGCCCCCTGTATTTTAAGGAAGAACATTTATTTATTTACGATACATTATTCATTCACAAAGAAAGTTGGTGTCCTTAAAGGTTGGATTTTTCCTTATGTTTTTAGGCATTAAGATCAATTTCCAAAAGATTATTTTTTATTCCTCTTTGTATTCAACTTTTCATGTGCTCATGTGAAACTAGGTGCTCACGTGCACATGAATGTTTTGCATGCACACATGAAAGTTTTGTGTGAGCACATGAAACCAAACTACTAAACTATTTTTTTTTCTGCTCATGCCCTTAGGGACTCATCTACAGTACATAATGTCATTTAAATATTCAGAGAATCCAGAGAAATCGTTGCAAAGAAGGGACAGAGCTAAAAAAAAAAAAAAACAATGTTGGGTGGCTTTTGGACCTACAGAACCAGACCTGTTTCTGTAAAGAAAGTCATTGGGTTCAGGAAAACTTCCGATAATCATAGTCTATGAGCACAGTTTGATAGTCAATTCACAAATGGTAGTGTAGTTAGACCAACCAACATTTGTAATTATTTTTGGATGTGGACTCCTCTGGGATAAAGAGGAGAGGGACTATCCAACTTATCCAACTTGTTATTGTTCAAACAGTTCAAAACCTATGACGGTGTGGAGGTCCATTAGTGCAACATGGGCATCTTGCACATCTGGCAAGGCACAATCAATTCTAAATTATTCTAAAAAGTTTTGATGTACTGCCATCCAGACAATATCTAAAATTTCAGGAAAACAATGACAAAGTAAATTCTGCACATATTTAAATATATATATGTCATGTATAATAATAATAATAATAATAATAATAATAATAAAAATAATAATAATAATATCATATACAGTGTATAATATGGCAGAAGAAGAGTCCAGGTGCTAAAGGTGCAGTCCAGACCTGTCAAGTTGGGTGCACCATGGAATGAAAAACATGATTAAGAAGACCTCAGACTGTTGAGCATCTGAAATCCTATATCAGGCAAGAATAGCGCAACATTTAATTCTCAAAACTCTAGCAACTGGTCTTCTTAGTTCCTTAACATTTAGCCTAGAATGTTGTTAAATGAAGAGGTGAAGCAGCACAACATGCCCCTGCCCCAACTTTGCTTGTTGCTGGCATCTAGGGATGTAACGATTACCGGTATAAACCGCGATAAAAATGTTGACGATAACAATTACCGTTTTCATTTCAAATATCATAATTATCGCAGTTGATTACCACGGTGTGGAAACTGTGTGTTTAATCCTTCCCAGCTTCATCCGAGCCTGCTTTTGACATACAGTAGGCCTGGTACAATAAAAAAAAACTGGTACCCTACTGATTCTATTGTCTAATTGATGGATTTAACTGTGATTCGGATTAGGCTACACCTGATTTTAAAAGGCGGAACATTTTCACCGCAAAACGTGTAGGCCTACTGTATCATGTGGCCACTTCGCGTCTTTTTATACTGCGATAATACCGAAAACCGTGATAATTTTGATCACTATAAGCGTGAGGTTCAATTTTCATATCGTTACATCCCTACTGGCATCAAATTCAAAATGAACATATATTTTCCATGAAATAGTCACATGTGTAATTTTCATTTGATATGTTGTCTATGTCTTTTTTGCAGATAAATATGGGTTTTACGAGATTAGTAGATTATCACATTCTGTTTTTATTTGCATTTTTCACAAAGTCCCATCTTTTTCTGATTTGGGGTAGTTGAACCATTTCTCATAGTGGCATTATGTGGCCATATGGCCTATGCTTTCGATGATGATCGACATTTTAGATGATGAAGACCAGGAAGAGGCCAAGCATTTGGCTACACCAATTCTGCTGAGGAAAAGGAAGTTCTTCGTCACCATTTGTCTGCAGTCCCATTTGCCAGAGATACAGGCTCATGCAGCAAAGAGCCATAACTAATAAATGACGTGTCACAGAGTAACATGCAGTTCGCCTGTACTCTTATTGGGACTGGTGGGAAAACGCATAGGCTACTGTATACTGTAGGTCTGACCTTGATGTGGGACACAAACCAGACATTTTCCAACTTTGAGAACAATGACATTTATCAACATAGGTACCTCTAAACCCTTCTGGAGGCTCTCTCTGTGTCTTTTTTTTTGTCTCTCTCTCTCTCTCTCTCTCTCTCTCTCTGTGCGCATGCTTGTGTGAGTGCAGGGTATGTATGTGTGTGTGTGTGTGTGTGTGTGTGTGTCTGCAATAGCTAGTGTGTGTGTGCGCGCACATTGGTGGTTATGGAATATTTGCAATGTCAATTTAATAACATCTATTTGTTTCATTACTAACCAAGGGAAACAAAAACCAAACATGAAATAGGTCATCTGCGCTATATTGCCAGCAGAGAGCGCTTTAGAGTCGTGTAGTAGTCTAATAGCCCTGTCTGGCTTTGATTTAGGCGATGTCTTGAAATTTGCAATGTAATACAACTTACAAACATTCACACACGTTGATTTTGACAGATTTTTAAAATATATTTAAAAAACAGTGGTTGTTCAAATAGCCTATTTACCTATTTTGCTTGTAAGATACAGTCAGTCCGAGAAATATGGGCCAAATGAAAACACGTTTTGCGTATTGTTGTCGCTAGACTCTCCTCTCGACTTGCCGTAGTTAGTTGGCAACAATGGCGGCCGCCACAGATGTCCACGTAAGAGTATGTGAGCAAGAAATAATCAAATATGATTTGGAAATTAAAGCGCTTATTCAGGTAAGATATCATGAACGGTTAATATACGCAGCGTGTCTTACAAGATCCATTGGCGCATGAATTGGAGGTGAAAAAGGGGGTTTCATTTTAAAGTTTTGTTCAGGATAAGTCTTGGCAACTAGATGCATTACAATTTGTCTAGCCTAATTAAAAGGATGATATACAGTGAAACATCGCAATAAGAGGATCTGATAGTCTTCTCAATGAAATTAAGGTTAGAAACAGGGGGCCTTTGAATTTCTCGTTATTTCCCAAATAGCACTGTGACGTTAAGCTGTTAAATGGCATCAAACCAACCAGCTGATGGGAGACTGGAGTGAGCGTGAATGTGACATGACGTAGCCTACCCTAAACTGCATGTCAGTCAGACCTACAACAGGATGATCTTCAATTTGTTAAATAGGCAGTTGGCTACTTTTTAAATGGCCATTTTATTTTACGTTTTTCCTTCAGTGGTTTGTAGTTTGTGACAGGCCGTTCCATAGCCCGTCCGTTTGAGGAAATAAAGTGGCAGTTATGGCTACGCTTTAATATTTCACTGTAGGCTATGAAGTGCTGCATTTGAACTTGCCCCGCCCAATAGGCCTGCAGCATAGCCCTACCACAGTATTAAGACACTTTTTCGTGCATCTTACACTGCCAGCAGTCGGATAGCCGAGCTCTATTCCTCCTGCTCATTGTCTTATCGCTTTGCGCATGTGTTATTGTGTTAAAAGCTACAATGTTTCTTTGTGTTAGGATGTTGCTCTGTGCAGTGGACCGCAGAGTACTCTAACCGAGCTCAACTACAAAGTGAAGGAAAAATTCGGCCAACTCCGCCAGAGGATACAGGTCAGATGGAGCTTACTCTGGAATTATAACAGGCCTGTATGCTACCCCAGTATTTGGAGATTGACTGCATGGTCATATCCATTAAAAGGCGTCCACTCTGGTTCTGTTGTTTTTCTCTAAAGGATCTGGAACAAATGGGTAAAGAACAAGACAGAGATTCAGACAAGCAGTCCATGCTGAAACAAGTTGAAGGCCATCGCAGGCAGATGTTAAGGTTCGTTTTTTTTATATACACCTCTGTTCATAGATACATGCCTCTCTTATGCCATTTACTCAGGGTTATTGTACTCATTACACAGTGCCTTTGTTTTCAATGTGCCTCTTTCACAACTCATTAAAATCAACATGTTCACTCAGCTCCACTAGCTTGATGTGCTTTAATGAATTTAAATAAAGTAGAGCTGCCTTGTATAACCTCAGCACAGAATTCTGAGATCTGACAGAGTATTACAAAGTAACAGTCTGTTGCATTGATGCATATTTTCTAAATAGTGAAAAATGTATTATGTCCTGTATTTACCAAAGTTAGTCTGTTACTTGTTTTAGCTTTAGTTTAGAAATTATTTTACAGAAATGTTCATTGACTGACTTGTAGCCTGTTGACAAATTTGCCACATTCGCAGTCTCAGCAGTTTTGCGCATCTAATAAACTAGCCTTTCTGGTTTGATGGGAGGCTTGTTTCCTTAAAAACAGGTCATATAGCAAAGAGTGTTAGCCATGGAATGTCAGAGTTAGTTTTTAATGATTATTATTATTTTTTTTTTTTTTAAGTAACCAGACCGCATGGAGAAAGGCTAACCTGAACTGCAAGATGTCGATTGACAGTCTGGAGAAAGAGGAGCTTCTTCATGGTGGAGATTCGTCACTGAGACAGAGGTGATCTCCGGCTGGAATGGGACTGCAATCAGAAATTACTGTCAAAACCCATATTTCCACAGAAAAGCATATTATTATTGGATCACAGGCAGCATTAAATATCACTGGCCTTATGAATCTCCAGTCTGAATGCGCATCTTGATATTTTTTCTAATTGCTTGTAAAATTACCATTGATTTTTATTTTTTTTTAAATCTGTCTATAAATTATCTCGTCAGTGTACATAATGGATACACGTACATGTGAACAGTTTTACATATTCTACACCAATTTACTTGCACATGTCTTTGAATCACAGGGTCTCTCACATTTGAAAAACATAATACTATTTCCTTATCTCCTCTAATAACTGTGAAAAATCAATTGTGTCTGTACTAATGGCCTCATGTCTGGAATTAATGCAAACATGTTCCTTGAGTACAAGTTTTGAATGCAACATTTTGTTTATTTGCACACATTTACTGTATGGAGAGTTTGACCAGCGTTTTGTCCTTTGCATCAGGAAAATGACCAAAGAGAGTTTGGCCCAGACGTCCAGTGACATCACTGAGAGCCTGATGAGCATCAGCCGCATGATGGCCCAACAGGTGACGCAGAGCGAGGACACCATCACAACGCTGGGTAAGTCCTGCTGCCATTACCACACACACATACACTACTCACAAAAAGTCAGGGATATTCGGCTTTCGGGTGAAATTTTAGGATGAACCTAAAATCCACTATAACCTTTACACGTGAACTTAATGTGACCTCTAAACTTGCATGTATATTGTCAATATTGTCCAACAGTTCAATATTTCAGTACTTTATGTACTGAAACATTTAAAATTTCACCCGAAAGCCAGATATCCCTAACTTTTTGTGAGTAGTGCATGTACGCTGCCTGAATCTCTCTCTCTCTCTCTCTCTCTCTCTCTCTCTCTCTCTCTCTCTCTCTCTCTCTCTCTCTCTCTCTCACACACACACACGCACATTACATATAAAAAACATTATGTAAGATGTAACATAATGTATGATTTGCTCAAAGCGTACATGCTCAAAGTATGTGCAGCAAGTCGGCAGAGTTATTTTAGTTTTACAGTTCTGTGTTTGCCTGAACAACGTGTTTACATTGTGTGTGACTAAACAAGATCTGCGTTGTTTACAAAGCATGTCAACAGACTGTGTTGCATGCCAATGACAATGGGCACTGAAAAGGGCCTTACTCTCATAAAAACCATAAAAAAGTTGTGATGTGTGTTTTTGTTTTGTTTAAACTTTCAGGTCTGTAGAAATGTATTTATGGGGCATTTGGGATGTGAAATTTTGTGAGAAAAATATACTTTTAAACAGTAATTTTTAAACTATCAATGTACAAAGCATACACCTGAAGAATCCCCATGAAAATTGTGTGTGGGTTATTTTAGTGATTTGGTGTTTATTGAATAAGGTTAACATTTAAACACAACCACTTCACAGCAAAAAAAAAACAAACAGCAGATATGTGGATAGGGGGAAAAACAACATTTTCATTCTCAAGGCATATGCACTCTGGATTTCTAGAAGTTGTGTGACCAAACATTTAAAATTACATCAGTCGCTCACTCAAAATGTTCTAGCCTATAGCCATCTTGGTGGGCGTGAACCAGAGATTTGGTGACTTCCCTTACATGTATGGACAGCAAATGGCATCAACCTCTGATGCTGGTTTTGTTGAAGCATGAATCATCCCCACTGTCAAGGCACTGCCCCTGAGATCTTTATTCATAGATCTCATGGCACATGATGGGCTCAGGTAGGGAAAATTCAACTGCATTATTCACCCACCTGGCAGTCTGGGGGTCTAGCGAGTGAGACCATACCAGGCGGTCGAGAGAAAAGCTCCTGTCGGGATGGTTGTCTGTTTCTATCTTGACTGTGCATGGTCAAATAGTCAGAGCATTTGGAATTCATGCCAGTGATAACGATGTTGCTTGCCTTCATGTTGTGCCAAAAGCATTTAGACAAAACACTTTTATGTGCACAAACACAGGTGTACACATATATACACACACACACACACACACACACACGTGTTTTGGGCAGTGTGGCGATTGACTGCTCTCCCCCTCCTCCAGCCATGTCATCCAGGACGGTGCAGGAGACCAACGAGGAGTTCAAAGCCATGACCGGGACCATTCAGCTGGGCCGCAAGCTCATCACCAAGTACAACCGGCGCGAGCTCACTGACAAGCTGCTCATCTTCCTGGCGATCGCCCTATTTCTGGCTACGGTCCTCTACATCCTCAAGAAAAGACTCTTCCCTTTCCTGTGAGCAGTGGGCCTTTCCAAAAGACACTAAACACACGCACACACACAAAACAAAACAAAAAATGACTCTACTCTAACTGAAGTCTAATCTGACTGCTTCCTAAACTGCGATCATTTGGACGCATCGTGGAGGAAAATGACAACTGTACTTTACCACTTTGCGCCTCCCTCTCTCTCTCTCTCTCTCTCTCTCCACGGCGAGGATGGGAGGGAGATATTTCAGTGACTGTGATGCATGAACTGACCTCATGTAACTCTGAATTTCCTCCTCCAGCACATTACTGGATGGTCTTATCTGACGATTAAGGAGATAATTATACACCAGTAACGTTTACTTTTTGCTCTCGCTTCAACAGGTTTCTTTCACATGTCAACATCTTATACATTTAAACAATTAGTTATCCTTATCCTAACAAATCATTGTAAATGTTGAATAACACAGAAGGCAGCCAGATTGATTTACAACATACGGTTTGCTGGTACTGTCTTGTCCTTCAGAGTAGTAACACCATATGGTGTTGTAAATTCAGTCTTGTCTGTGCTTAAATGTGGTTGGGACTACACAAAAAACGACTGAAGATACAACTTAGATTTTGTTTTGTATCTTGTATATGTCTAATTATTTAGCTAGCATAAATTATTATGTTTGTCACTCTGCTGGTTGTCAGTGTGGTACATCAATTGTTTGTGCTCCACATACAAACCGTATACGGCCATATAGTTTTGGGATAATATCTGGTCATCTCTTTTTTCCATTTAGTGCATAGATGGATCTCAGGCATGATAATTGTATTATGTGGTAAACTGTACACACACCCATGGCATTACAGTCCAGAGCAGGGCAGGGCCAGCGCTAGAGCTGTTTCCATTGACCGGTCCTGTCGACCCGTGCTCTCAACTGGACTTGGCACAGCTGTGGGCTCCTGCAGTCATTTAAAAGGAAAGATGGAGTTGAACTCAAGCTCATGATGGCAACAGACAGTTATGCTGGACTCTTGCCTTGACTTGGCAGAACGAGATGGTGTCTGTCCTAATGTCTGTCTAATCGTAAGTAAAAAAATAAATAAAAGAAAGATAAAGAAATCTCTGAATGTGACTTTTAATTAATGAATTCCTGTAGACCAAATAATAACCCCATCCAATGCCTGCCATTATTTGTCTGTGTGCTTTAAAGGTTGGTTGTATTTTTTTTTAATACATAATTATTTCAGAGCCATTCTGACCTAGTATGGTGTCTTAGTTATTTGACGCGGTCAGAATTGCGGGCAGCTTTGCTAGCCTTCCCTGGTGTGCATTGCCCATTCTGTCTGCTGTCACAATAACACCTACTGTCTGTCAGGCGCGTTTGTTGAGTTAAACTCCCTGCACTGCCAGTGATTCTGCGTGGCATTAACTTGGCAGAGACCTGTGCCCGGACAGCCCCCGCTCCAGCAGAGCCGCCTGTGCCCACGAGCGGGGAGAAACCCTGTATCAGGAGGTGGAGGAGGTGGACGGAGGTGGGGGTTGGGTAGGGGGGAGAAAAGCTCCGAAAAGCCAGAGGGCCTATCGCACAGCTTGGGTGATAGAGCGCCATGCGTCCCTGTCTTTCCTCTGATAAGACCCGGAAAAGCAGATTATTGCACCCCTGCACCCCCCGAACTCATTCCCTCCAGCCCTCCCTCTTGCTCCACCCCACCTCCACCCCTTGTCTTTCTTTCCACCGGCGGCAGAGGACGAGGGAAGCTGGTTATTTTGGGAGCAGCGTGGTCTCGCTATCTGACTTGTTCTTTTCAGCACCTCGAGGGAAAAAAGGAGGCAGGCCAAACGCTGGAGCTCCGGTGACCTTTCTCTCAACCCCTAATATTGCCCAAGCATTTTCGATTTTGAATATTGTTGTGCGTCGCTGGGACCCCAGTTGAGGTCCCTTGGTTGGGCCCCAGCACTTGGAACACCTTCAGCACTAGGGCACCGTTGAGAAAAGGCAGGATGTTTACTGTTATGTGTGGAGAGTCTAAAGAGATGCCCAAGCACCATATCCTACTCTGTTAAAGTGGCAGCAATTGTGTTCTGCTACTACAGGTTCAAGAACTCTCAACCAGCACACATACGCCACCATGCACCCGACCAGCAAAATGAGCCATTGTTCAGTTCTGCAGCCATGTGGCCTAGTCCAGTATAATGGAATAGCACCGAGTTGGATCTTGTTTATAAATGTTTCTCAGAGATGCCTTTCAGTGGATGGGGTATTTTAGGTTGACTGGGATGAGAGAAAGCAGTGTAGCCTCCTTTCTGCTTTTGACGGATTTAGATTTTGAGATTATGATCTTGGCTTGAGGCTGCATTAGTGTGTGTGTGTGTGTGTGTTTTGGTTGAGATCTTTTGCATTCGGAGAGAACCCATCTTCTGGCGACATAAAGGAAAGCTGGCTGTCATCTGGAGATGAATGGTTGGGTGTCCACGCCACAGAGACGCTTCGTCTGCCTGAGGTCACCTCGCTTCACTTTGACAAGCTGTCAAATCAACTTCGCTGAATGAGCTAAACATTTTAAAAGCCATGGGTCACCTGGGCGTCTTTTCTATATATGTTAACGGCGTGATGCTCCATTTTATTTGTCACTGTTTTATAGTCGTGTCGTATCGCCGATTTAGCTTTTACGAGTTAAATCGAGGACTAAACAATAACCGAGTTACTTAACGACTAGGCCTACAACATATGTCTCGTTTGTGAATTTTGTTTGACAGACTATTGTAAAATTGTTCAAACTTTAACTCACTTTTGTCTTTCGGTTTAGCAGATGAATGAAACACCTTAATAGCCACTTGAACGATTTAACCTGACACTAAACATACGCAACCTAGACAGGGATTGTGTTAAATCTTTTTGACACGAGCTAATGTATAAATCCAAAGCACTTGTCTAACATGACCGATTTAGCTAAATCACACCTACTTGACTTTGAGAAGGGAATTAATTAACCGAATAGGCTAACCACACCAGGAAGGCCTGTTCATGTTGTTGGACCAGTGTAGTATATTAGCTAGATTATTTGTTAGATAATAATAATAATAATAATAATAATAATAACACGTATTTTCACACATTTTCTTTTCCGAAAACAACTCGCCCATACTGTCGAGTTGAAATTGCAAAATCAAATTGCTAACCCTGCATGATTAATCTGGCATAAAAACACGTTTTGTCCTGTTCAACTAAATACACATTATGTTAGGCTATTCGTGTCATGCTGCATTACAGCAAAAAAAATCTTCGCATAGAAAAAATCAATCTGATGTGCAGGTTTCCTTAAAGGCTCTCAATATTTAACTGCTTATGGTGGTGCGTTTTTATCAAGCATGCTGCTTTCTTTTCTTTTTGCAGGCTAATGTGTGTAGGCTGGATACATACATACATACATACATACATACATACATACACACACACACATTACCAGTAAAAAGTTTGTAGACACTTATAAATGCCAATTCCACTATAGACAGATTATCAGATGAGAACATTTGCATTGTTTAATCAGGGCAACAGTTTTCAAATTACATTTGTGCTTACATAATTGCAAAAGGGTTCTCGACTGTTGTAGGCTGATCTTTAATGCAATATCTACATTGCCCATTATCAGCAACCATTCATCCAATGTTGCAAAGGCACATTCTGTTTACTAATCTGATATCATTTTAAAATGCTAACTGAGAAAACACTGGAGAACCCTTTTGCAATTATGTAAGCACATAATGTAATCTGAAAACGGTTGCCCTGAGTAAAATGCAAATCATCTCATCTGGTATTGTCTATAATGGAGTGGAATGTAAATCTCTAAGTGTCCAAACTTGTGTCTAGTGTGTATTATTGATTTACAATATAGGCTACTCTCAAATTATGTTTTTAATTCATTTTCAACAATTCAATATATTATATATTATATAAAGTTTCAATATATATATATATATATATATATATATATATATATATATATATATATATGACGACTTTACTTAGTAAAACTTTGTGATGCTATGTACACATAACAATTTATAAAACATTTACTTACTCATGCACTTAGGCTTACTAAACAGCACATAGGCTATACAAGTGATTATATTCAACTATTTCAACTATATTCAAAGTTATGTTTACATTTCGGTTTGGCACAGAAAATGTTAAATCAATTGGGTTTGGGATTTCTTTTTAAGTCTGATTGTAATTTAGCATTTACGCTCTCTTTACACATTTTCACACACATACTAAAAACGCGCACTGAAAACAAAATCGAAACGCAAATGCACTCTGTCGATAATCCTATATTTGTGATTTTAATAAGACCCCCTCAAAGCCATCTCCAACCAATTACAGAAAGCGGAAATGGACAATATCACTATCTTTCATAAACAAAAAAATCATCCAACACACACTTGAGATAATACTGAATATTTTTTCTGACTTAAATGGATATATATGAAGAATAGACTGCTGTCACAAAAAAAGGCATGCGTAAAATGTCATTTCGTGGCCGAAAATGGCCTTGCATCTCCGGCGACTCGACCCCGGGTCTGTCTCACCACGCCCGGATACCATGTAGAGATGATACGCCACTGTTGGACTGAAATGTGTTCTGGACGTTGTTGAGATCCCCTACTCCGAAGTTCATGTAGTTACTGTTGGTGGATGAGGGCTGGAGTGAAGGCATGGCACTTGCAGCGGGGTAGTTGCATGTATAGTTTGTGTTGCAGCCGGAGCTCGGGTAGTTACTAAAAGTTGGATAAGTGTTGTAGGTGAAATGGTTAATGCCCACGTTATATGAAGTGCTATAAGTTGATGCGTCTCCCAGACATGGCTTCCCATCCCGGACCAGGACGGGTACAGAGATGCGCCTAGGTGGAGGAATTCCTACCATCTCCAGCGTTTGGTCCTGGCGTTGTCTTTTGCATTTATAGCGGCGGTTCTGAAACCAGATCTTCACCTGGGTTGAGGTGAGCTTCAGCACGTTAGCCAGGTGATCTCGCTCGGGTGCAGAGAGGTATTTCTGCTGCTTGAAGCGCCGTTCCAGCTCGTACACTTGCGCTTGGGAGAACAGGACCCGCGGTTTTCGCCTTTTTCTCTGTTTGGGGCGGTCTGAGTCCTCGGGTTTAACTTCTTCCCCTGGTTCATCTTGTGAAGGGTATAAATCTAATGGAGAACATGGTCCCAGAGGAAACAAGAATGAGATACAACTTCAGTGCAGTGTTAACAACCATGCAAGCCCAATGTGTTCTTTTTTAGACTACAAATGTGTATTTGGGCCATCTTATACGGGTCACTTTGAGGCCTACGCGTGATGTTTAACAACAGTTAGCAAGTGTTATCAATTTTACAAATATACAGGAATATCTCCAACATCACTATTTATCATGCATTATGTGTTAACATAATTATGGACATGTTTGGAATAACATTTTTTCATTTGATGAAAGTGACGCATGTTTTGTGGAGTATCTATCTGCGTCTGTGTCATCCAACACTGCATATGGCTTCAGGGTGGCCTGATTATTTTGTTAGAGTAAATTAATCTATTCACACAAGTCACTTCATGCACTTTCAGTAAATGTGTCACCTTTTCGCTCTTTTTCATCAAATCCCTCGTCCGTCTTCCCCTCTTTGACAATATCCATTTCTAAGAAGTTCTTCCCATAAAAGGCAGCGGCGAAGTTCAGCGAGGTGTTCTTGATGGCTTTAGCGTCATTGTCGTCTTCGCTAAAGAGAGAAACTCCGGCTGGCATCTCTAGGAAAGGCTCCTGTTTGAATTTAGCCAGCATGCAGGATGAGGTCGGGAGGGCTGTGTCCAGCCTGGGCGACATATCGAGGGACACCATATCCTCGTTCTGTTCCAAGTTCAGTATGTCTTTCACCGAGAAGGGAGTTGAAGTCATTTGGTTTGAAAACATAGCCATGCAACACTTCAACTGCAATACCAGAGCCAGCAATATATAAAAAATTTAAAAAGCACCACTTGGGAAAGAAGCCCTCTTTTGTTTTGTCGAGAGGGTCTTGAGAGCAGTGGGCATCTTCCCGGTCAACTCTTGATTGTAACTCTTTGGGGTTGTTAGAATAGTGTGTTGGTGTACACTGGTGGTGAGAGGAGGGGCTGAGGTTAGGGGGAAAAAAACGCTGCCCATCATTGGCTACTGAAGTTCCGGTGACGCCAAAAAGTAGCGCAGACGGTAACCTTACATGTCTATGCATGCACGAAAGAGAGCCAGGACCGAGCTTTAAATTCCGCATGATGCCAACTGCTCTGAACTCCTCCAATTGTAATTTAGAGTGTCTCTAGGTTATGCTCGAGTTTGTTGATTAAAAAAATGCTGGAAAATGATTATGCTTTGGCAGCAGTTAATTTCATAGTTTTACAGGGTGACCTTTGGCACATTAAAAATAGACAGAGGTAGTCTGTTTAATGTTAGGCTACAGTTTATATAACGATTGAACAAGATAACAGGATAGTAATTATAAAATAGCTATGCCTATGCATAGGGTGACAATCAGAGATATTTGAGAAATATACCCAACTAGAGATCTAGTGGAGAAAGTGAGCCAGAATGCCATTACGAATTTGAGGGTTGGTAGCCTATCAGACTCTTAACATGTTAAAATTGCGAGTTTAAATAATCTCTAATTCATGTTTTCAGGAATCCACTTAAACAATCTGTAGGAGGCCTAGTCTTAATATATAATACTAAACCCCCTGTGTGTGTGTGTGTGTGTGGTTGGGGTGCGTCTTAATTATTTAATCCTTGGGGGAAACTCTGCAGACACGAGGAGAAACTCTGCAGTCGCCGGGGATGAGATCTTCATCAGGAAGCAACAGGTTGGCGCTACGGTGGAACCTGAAACCTGCAGTAACACACTCAACTGTCTGTCCCCGACAGATCCTGGAGCCACAGGTTGACTTATCAAGACGTGATAACAGATGACAACAAACAAGCACCCACCCACCCACCCACGCCGAACTGCCGGGGAGCATGTTTGGCACTTCTTTCGAAAATAGACCCGTGCAAATGGTTTAGAGGGTTGTTCCCAAAAGCTTTGTCCTGCAACGTGTCTCATTAAGGGCCATTAGTAAGCATTATTGACATAAACTCTAAAATAGCGTTGTTGTCATGAACTCTATAAAATATCTGAAAATATGACATTATTTCAGCCACAAAGCAAAAACTTTCTCCGTGTATTATCTATTATTTGTGTTCAGAACTATTTATAGGCCTACTTGATGGGCCGGCATCAGGCTTGTGCAAAATTCCAGAATTGAATTGAAACTGGCTCTTAAATTCCAATTAAATTCTTGAATTTCACTTGCATTTCAATTGGTAGCAAACAGGAAGCAGAATTGCAATTCGAATTGTGCACAACCCTGGCCGGCATATAATTCCTGTTAAAATAAATTAATTTTGTTTCTACAATGATCATGGCATTGCCCCTATTGAAGGCCAACTGAAGGCTACCTTCGAAGGGTGTAAATGAGCAGGGAGAGGTCTAAGCTGCTCTTACTCAGCGGGGATGCTTGTGCAGACGGTTTCAGGAGACAGACACTATTATCGCTTGTTTTATCTCTAACGTTTAGTGCTGCAGCGGAGTAAATGGTCTCCTTGTCTCCGTCCCGGAGTTTTGTGTTTATAGTTTTAAAGAATATTTGCACGCCTCGGCGCGGGCAAGGCCTCCGCTGATGAATGAACGTAAGCACTCCTGAGGAAGAGACAGTCAACACTGTCGTGTCTATCGCAACAATAATTGGTGAAATAAAGTAAACGTGGGGCACAGCTTATGGAAACTGCTTTTTATCAAGATGATTTATGGACCTTTCTACGCTTCCATTGAACCTGCGTCACGAACTTTCATTGGTGGTGACCCATCATTAGCACACAATTGAGGTCGGCATTTGTTTTAAACGATATTTCAGCGATAGGCTTAGGTTAGGCTACTTTGCCTGTTAGAGTAGCCTACCATAAATCGTTTGCAATAACCCAAAGTAATAAAAAGTATGGACTTTCACAATGGACATGAGCATTGTCAATAGCAACAAGTTCTTTGGAATAATGCCATGCGCAGAGGATTTCTTTGGGCGGTAGGCAATATTACAAAAAAATAATTTTCTTTAAGCCACATCGAATGAGGGAGGTCATTTCTAATGACTTGACATGACATGGGCCGTTTAAACTCCTTCCCTATGCGTCTTTCAGCAGCATGCTCCCGAGTCAGATAAAGAGACAGATACCGGTTCTTAAAAACTTCCTGTAGGACGACTTGTTGATAATATTGCCAGGCGGAGGGGTGAAATGGGTTGAGGTATGTTATCTAAATGAGTCAGTGTCCATTCCTGTTACCGTTTCGGAGTGTAAAATGGACGCCTAGCGTATTAGTCAGGGCTGGCGGCTTTCCGCTATTCAATACCTGTCAATCAAGCGGCCTAATACCTCGGCCATGGTGCTTGACGCCTACCTAATGGCTGCTAATTACGCTCTAGAGATATATGACAAGTCACGTTAAGATAGCGAAGATCATTTAGATTATGGTCGCCTTCTGTGGTCGCCTTGCGCTTCTGTTTAAATTTACTCTTGGAGTCCGTTCGAGTGATGGGACTGATAGTCTGATGGGACTGATAGACTATAGTCCATGTCAACTAGTGATTTTGGACATGTTGCAGATGTTTTGTCAGACATCAACTATGCCATATTCGTTGTATTGCTGATGATATCTAGACCAAAATGATCTAAACTAGATATCGCCAATGTTAGGGTCACCGTAGGATATGCAGTACTGGCTAACATTGGGAAACAATTAATTTGATGTTTGTCAGTGTCGATAATTATTGTAATAATCATGCATGGGTCTAACTATTTGTAAAACAGTGGCATGGCAATTGAAAGATTTTATTTCTCTCTCTACACTTTCGCATGTTTGTTAACAGAGGCCTATAGGGGCGGTTTTTGTATTTGGATTAAGGTTAGTTTTACACGAAAAAGTTTTTTTTTTTTTAAATGGAGATTTTAATTGAAGTTCTTTTTAAGTTTAAGACTAGGGTTAAATACAGGACACAGCCCTAAGTTTAGCTGCAGAATTTAAAAATAGTAAAATAAATAAAAAAAATATTTTAATAATTGAAATGAACAAATAATTTGTACATGTATAGGCTTATGTATTTTTCCATTGTTTTATCCAAAGAAATGCATTGACATGGACACTAGCTCCTATCCACAAAAAGGAGAAAATAGTAGGCCTATGTAAGTATGGACTATGTACTATTATAGTAGGCCTAAGTGTAGTTAAGGTATGTCTGGTGTTGCTGGATCTCAAACTGTGCCAAAATGCAAAGGCTTCTGGGTAGAACCTCCTGAGCAATTAATCATTTTCCATTAGAATATATGAGCGCACAATGATGTACCTGTCCTGCCTGAACCACTGAGGGTGGAATGACACATAGATGAAGGACATACAGTTTATAATGATATAGGATAAAAAAGATAAAAGGATAAAAAAGAAAAGTTTGTTGAATTGAATTGAAAAGTTTGGTGAATTAAAGTCTTTATATGCAAATTATTATATTTTTTTTAATATAAAAAATGGAATTGAATTCATAGTGGTTTGAGCAGATCATACTCTTGTCTTGACTTTTTTTATATTCGAAAGTTTTGAGGACATCAAGTTGAACTCAACCCAAACTGAATGCAATTACACAAGAAAAGGGTAAGCCAGGAAAAAGGGTGCGTGTTAGCATATCTAGGGTTTTGAAACTAAGTGTGTTTTTCTTCTTGGCCACAAGCTGTGACCCTGTAGATATAATGGCATAAGATTTCATCTTCTGAACATCACGCAACAACGCCAGCCTTTTGCTTCAGACAGTAATCTCAGCCCAAGGCTGGCTGACCGGATGGCGATGCATCTGCTCAGCGTGTCAGAGCTCCGTCCCAACTGTGCCACGATGATGTTCAGAAGAGGTGAAGGCTGTGTGTGTGTGTGTGTGTGTGTGTGTGTGTGTGTGTGTGTGTGTGTGTGTATGTGTGTGTGTGTGTCCCAACTGTGCCACGATGATATTCAGAAGAGTTGAAGGCTGCTGTTGCTTTTATGACCCACCTGTCTGACCCATGCTTCAGAGTTCACTCTGTCCCGCCAGCATCAATTAGGGAGCAGTTTTAGAAATCCAAGGACATGTTTTACACACATATGCAGTAATGCACATGCAAACACACACACACACACACACACACACACACACACACACACACACACACACACACACACACACACACACACACAATACGCGCATGCACTGACACACAGAATGGTGTACATTACATCTCATTCACACACACACACATTGTTAAAAAAATGTACGGATGAAGTTTTGCTAGTGTATTTTTGGCATGGTCATTGAATCTCTAGCTAACACAGAGATGGGACTGCTGCTGCCCCCTCTTTTATAAATGTAATTATCAGATCTACTTATGTGCTTGTATTCAGTCACGCCATTGGTGCCATAACCCTATAGTATCAAGTCCTGTTGTGTTTGCGTAGTCATTTGTGTATGTCTGTAATATTATGCATAGTCATCAGGTTGTTTTTTATTTGTTGATGATGCCCATCATATATTCACCCACATAGTAACTACCCAAGGGGCTTCTTGGTTTGATTTTGTCTGCTGGTACTGATATTTTGTGTGTGCTTCCATCTTGTGGCCACAGATGTAATTGCAAATTAGCTCTTCAATCAAGAGGAAGCCCTAAAATTTTCCATGTGAATATAAGTTAGAGGGGGAGTGAAAAAAAATTTGGTAGCATCTAATGAGATATCAACCCTCACACATTTTAATGAAAGGGAAATGTTCTAGATTTTACTGCCTTTTTGTTCAGAGAAGGTGTGAAAATGGCCACAGTTGCATCACTTGGTGGGGGTGGGGGTGGGGGTGGGGGGGGGGGTTGGGGGGATACAGCAGACGTTGGGGGAACTGTGCAGTCCATCATCACTTCATTTGTCCCCTCTTTAGTGGACGATGGTTTCTCCTCATCAGCTTGTTATTGCAGACGTTGGCGTAGGATCAGACGGCCCATCACTGTACGCTGGGTTAGCGTGATTGCCCCCTGTAGGACGTCTAATGCCGCCAGTCGATTGGACATGAGCTGGGGTGGGGTGGGGTGGTGGGGGGGGTTTGGTTTTGTCTAGCGCCTCTGCATTCTGCTGATGTCTAGGTTCCTGGGCTGGCCATTCTGACCTTGGTCAATTAAATGTGGGCACTGGAATCATCAACTATAACCAGTGTATAATTATATCATATTTCACGTGGGGGAAAAACCTCAATGCCTAAAGACATGCCATAAACTGAATTAAACCTCTGCGTTATGTCACCAGCTTTAAAATGGTGAGACTGTGGAGAGGTTATGAATGAGCACATGAATAGATAAATATGGAATTGACTTGTACGTTTAATGAGCGTGTGGTCAGTTTTTAATCTCTTTTCTCACAATGTGTATTTAAAGAAGAGAAGGACACTGTGTAGAGTGATGTGGTGTGGCCCTGGCCCTGCCCCTTGGTGACTAAAATGCAAGTATAGATACTTTTGATCCGAATCTGGCGGCAAACTGGAGATGGATTGAGGCTATATTCAGCTTGATTTTAACACTGTGGTCAGCAGGCTTTTATGTTTCTGTCTAAAACAGGAACACAGCGAAGACACAGTCTCATCTGTGGTTGGGTCATTTGGACAGAGACTGATTTAGTTTAATTTGTGGTTGACTGAGGTCCAGCATGTCCATTTAAAATGGTTTTGTTTTGGATTCTTAATATCAACTTCAATTTTAAGACACAGAAACCACCAGAGTTGGCAGAGCAAATTTCATATTTGATGATGTTTCAGGAGCCAGAGTTCCATTCCATTTCTGTATATTTCATAACCCTAATGTCATAAGCATCCAAGTAAGTAGTCCAAATATGGTATAAGCAGGAAATAATTCCTCCTCATTTGTTTCAGGTTTGAGCATTTTCCAAATGCCTCTATAGAGGGCGACAATGTGCTACATCTGGCAGAGGATCTAGAGCTGTTTTAGTCAATGTATACAATATACTGATATATACTATCAATGTATACTCTATCTATCTATCTATCTATCTATCTATCTATCTATCTATCTACAACCTCATTTCCAAGGAGGTTGGGATGCTGTGTAAAATGTAAATAATCAAATCTTCAAATCTCATGAACCCATATTTGGTAGCAAGAAGGACACACAACATATCAAATGTTGAATCTCACAAATGTAACTATTTCTTGAAAAATATACACTCATTTTGAATTTGATGTTAGCAACACGTCTAAAACATGTCGGGACAGGGCAACAAAAGGAAGAATTGTAATGCAAATGAAAACCCAGGGAGGAACAATCCACAACTAATTAGGGAAACTGGCACCATGACTGGGTATAAAAAGAGCATCCCAGAGAGGTACAGTAAAGATGCGGAGGTACTCAGCACTCTGTGGGAAAATTGCGAAGAATTCGGGGATTTCGTCAGTACATAATATCATTTAAATATTCAGAGAATCCAGAGAAGTCTTTTGAAATAAGGTACAGGGCTGAAAAACAATATTGGATGCCTGGGATATTCGGGGCCTCAAATTGCTCTGCATAGACAAACAGATCTGTTTCATTCATTGAAATCGTGCAATCATTGAAAACAACAACTTGTTATTAGTGTGCAGCTCAAAAGCCAGCATCTATGATGGTACATGGCATTAGTGCCTACGGCTTGGGCAGCTCGCACATCTGGAAAGAAAATCATTGTATTGGCTCACTAAAACATCTGTTAACCATTGTCTATGAACACAGTTTGAAACTCCATCTACAAATGCTGTTTAAAACTCTACCATGCAAAGAAGAAACCATATTTAGACAACCCAAAAATGCCATCGTCTTATCTGGGCCCGAGCTCATTTGAGGTGGACTGAGGTACAGTGGTAAACCGTTCTGTGGTTAGACCAGTCAAAAATTTGAAATTCTTTTTGGAAATCATGGACTATGCATCCTTCAGGCTTGACTTGTGCACTAACAGCAACTTATTATTAGTGCACAGCTCAGAAGCCAGGGATGCATTAGTGCCTACAGCATGGGCACAATGTATGCTGAATGGTATATACAGGTTATGAGCAACATATGCTGACATCCAGGCATCATCCTTTTTAGGGAAGACCTTGAGTATTTCAGGAAAACAAGGTGAAACTGCGTTCTGCACATATTTCAACAGTATGACTCCATAGTTGCAGAGTCCAGGTGCTAAAATGGCCGGCCTGCAGTCCAGACCTGTCACAATGGGTGCATCATAGAACGGAAAACATGATTAAGAGAACCCTAGATTGTTGAGCGGCTTAAATCCTTTATTGGGCTATCATGGGACAAAAGTTCCCTCTCAAAACTCCAGCAACTGGTCTACTCAGTTCCCACACATTTACAGATTGTTGTTGAAAGAAGATGTGAGCAAGACTTATTGTTGGCATGAAATTCAAAATGAACATATATATTTAAAAAAAAAAAAATAAACATTTTCTGTTTCAAGAATGAATATGTTGTATTTGCACTATTCTCAATTAAACATAGGGTTTACATGATTTGCAAATCATAGCATTCTGCTATTATTGACATTTTACACAGCGTCTCAACTTTTGGGGAAATGGGGTTATATCTATCTATTCATATATTTGTCATTCAGTATCACAGAAATGCCATGTCTGAATATAAAAGTTTTACAGAACATACAAGGGGTTTTCTAAATAACAACAACATGCATTTATATAGTGCTTGATCAAGGCACACAAAATGCTTTACACTGAAGCCCTCACTAACCAACACCGCCACCAGAATAAATAGGTACACCTTTGGAAACAAAGGTATTTTCTGTAACTTCCTGGGTCATTTTTCTTCAGTGAGAACAATAACAGGGAATATTCTGGAATTATATGCTCATTCATCTCTCGCAAAATTTGTCTGGGTTCCAGCATTCTAGTTCTGGAACACTGCAACTCAGATGAGGTTGCCGATTTGTTCTTTTTGAAGGCATCAGTGCTTTCTCTATACTGTTGAGGGGAACAGTGATGAATTCTTTCTGGTCATGGACATTCTGCTGAATAACTCATTTTGTGCTGCAGTGACAAGCAGGCCTTATATGGGGCATAATTGGCACGGTATTGAGTCGTTTAATAACAGAATTTTTCCTTTTTGGGTGAACCACTACTTTTAACATCATTACTTTTACATGCAACATTGGAAATCTTGCACTTGCCACCATGTTTAATTTGGCTTTAGACGTAAGATCAGCACATTTTCACACACACACATGTTATAGTACTGGACTATCTATTCCCAAAGTTCCTATTTGTCTCATTATATCCTGAGCCCTAATTATATTTTGGTTTACTTTGGGTAGACCTGATGAAGAATACTTTTGTGAAGCAGTGATGAAATGTGTCTGAGTAGACCAGCTGAGGCTGGCTTTTGGTTTATGGACATCAACACCATCACCAAGTCTTCATGGTAAAATACACAAACAAGCAAACTCATTGTTGTAGCAGCAACTGTAAACGTACATGGCCACAGTAGGAGAGTGTGCAGTGGGTTGTGAGAGCGCTTGTACTGCATGTTTGTATGTTTACCTCAACTCTGTTCCCTTTGCTTCAGAGAGCTGCCTCATGTGGGGGTTAGCAATAGGGCTCCACTGTGTGCTCAACGAGCCCCCTTACTTGCTAACGAGCCCTCCCTCGGCCAGCCCTTACGCAGCCTTGGGTCCTGTCGCGGGGCTCGGCCGCTGGCGCTCAGAGCGGCTCAGAACTCTGCGGAGGAGGGCGGCGGGCCAAGCGCAGGCCTGGCGAGTCAGGTGCAGCGTGTCTGACCTGAGACGTGGCAGGCCCTCCGCACGTTAGGGCCCTCCGGGGCTTCGTAAAGCTTGTTTGTGTACCCTCCGGCTCTGACAGCACGCAGGCCTCTGCCAAAGGCCAGGGGAGGATGTTTATGACACAGTGGGCTAAGTCTAGCCATGTGCGTGTATGTGTATGTGTGTGTGTGTGTGTCCATGTATCTGTGTGTCTCTGTGTGTGTGTGTGTGTGTGTGTGTGTGTGTGCGTCCGTGTGTGTGCGTCCATGTATCTGTGTGTCTCTGTGTCCCTCTGTGTGTGTGTGTGTGTGTATCTATCTATCTATCCATCTATTTGTGTGTGTGTGTGTGTATGTATCTATCTATCCATCTATTTGTGTGTGTATGTGTGTGTGTGCACCCACGTGTTGGTGTAAGAGAATTGAACTGAGTGAGAATGGCAGAGATTGAGGAGAAAGAAACATGTCAAAGCTGAGAAGGATAGCCGTGCCAGCTGAGAAGGATAGCAGTGCCAGTCAATACTAGCTACAGAGAATAGGACAGAAACGGAGAGAACAGGTTACTAGAGAAGAGAGAAGGAAGACTTTTCTCAGAGGAGTGTTTCTGAGAGTCAAAGTTCTCCGTAGTAGTTGGTGCACATCAGGGCACCAGCACCACCACATGGCAGTCCGAGTGAAAGTGAGAGAGAGAGAGAGAGAGCAGAAGTGTGGGAGGAGGGAGGAAGAGAGGGATGGATGGAGCTTCAGAGATCATCTGAAACACCCTCCTAGCTCCTGTGCTTTCTTGCCTGCTTCCCAAGGCCATCACTGAGAGCCAGAACGCAGTCATGCTGAAAGTCATGCAGAGAGCAGAGCAGGCTTTCCTATATAACCCAGTCACAGAGAGACAGCTCTTCCCAAAGCCAATCCAGCTCTGGCCCTGCAACCTGGCGGAACACAGTCGGAGGACAGACTTGTCTCTGATTCCTGGCTCGAAATATGTGGATGCGTCCTGTGGGCCAGAAGCTTGGAGTCGGAGCGCACATGTCTCTACTTTTACCTCTGTCAGACCCAGAGGTATCTCTCTCTGCGTAAGGAAGCCAAAAACCAGCCCTGAGGAAGCACGTGGCAGGATCTGACCGAGTCTGAAGAAGAGCATA
The DNA here is from genome assembly GCF_017589495.1 of Alosa alosa. NCBI lineage: Eukaryota > Metazoa > Chordata > Actinopteri > Clupeiformes > Clupeidae > Alosa > Alosa alosa. Next base: position 21,199,565 of record NC_063209.1, on the reverse strand, counting down.
AAGCTCGAAACGTCACTGTTTTGGTCCTGGAGCACACAGAGTCCTGGGCGCACAATGCTGAATGCACACTCTTGCTTCTCCATCTCCCTCTTGTCGTTCAGATGCAGAGCTATAACACCCATAGCGCTGGGCCTGAACTAGCTGCCTAATATGGCACTAATGTCAGGAAGGAGTCCAGCTGGACATAGTGTAGGGCAGTGTTTCTCAAACTTTTACAGATCAAGGACCACTTAACCATTAGAAAAAACCTCACGGACCACCTAGCTAATAGACACAATAGGCCTACTTACTGAACCACCTTGCTTATTGTCTTTGCACCTTGCTTATTATGTCAGAGGATTCATATGATTTAAATTGTCATAGCTTACATAGGCAGTATTGCAGAACTTCGGATGTACATACAAGTTGGTTCAATATTGCAAACAACTCATCTATATTATTTTTTACAACGTCTGCTCGCGGACCACTTGGGATAGCTTGCGGACCACACTTTGAGAAACACTGGTCTAGGGCCTATACTGGAACCGCCAGTTACCGACTGACAGCCGCACTCAGAGTGGGCCAGGCTCTGGTTTGATCTGGACCTGGCTCAGATATGTCCCTGACCAGGTCCAGGTGTGTGCTAGTCTGGTTCCGAAGCCCCACCAGCTGTTTCATAATTTCCATTTACGCGTATTCATTTATGTTTATGTTTCTTGGCAGACGGTTTTGTCCAAAGCGTCTTACAACAATATGAGTGAATATTACATTATCGTTAAAGCGAATAGTTTAAAGTAAAATAAAATAGAAATCCTACATTAAACATAATAGTAATGATAATGACCATAATAATAATGATGACAATAATAATAGCCTCCATAAGTCTCCATAGTAACAATAACCATAAACACATACAAACCATGACAACCATGTGAAGAGAATTTATTTATTAAGTTGGGTGCATTTAGCGGTCGCTTTTATCCAAAGCGACTTACAGATCATCATGGCACTGTCAGAGCATCATCAGGTCATCATGTCAAGGTCCCTAAAGGTGCTCCTGATATAGGGGGAAGAATAGCATCCACACATAGTCAGCCCCATGTGAAATTGGTCATTGTCACTATAATCTCAATCTCTGTGGTGCAAGTAAGACAAAAAGAAAGGCTTTTGTAGGGTAATGAGAAAGAATTTTAATAAATAATGCACCACTTCATTGACATTTATAAAATATAATGACTGGAAGATCGGAGCACTGAAGGTATACTGGTGGGTTATGGTAGAACAGGAGAGTGATGCTTTAGATCATGTTTGTCAAACTGAACAAAACAAATAGAACTTTTTTATTTAGTATTTACACATTGGTTAATGGACTGAATACAGGCACACAGTCACACATCAAGTTAACATAAAAAAGTCACATTTGAAAACCAAATAGTGAAATCTGAGTGCTCAATGCTCAATACATCGATAGGCTGTAGGGGATTCAGTCAAATTAGGAACAGACAGACAAATAGTCGCAATATCTCATACTCTACCATGTTCTCCAGGAGTCCAACAAAGCATCGTAACATGGAGAAAATGTTATGTAAAAAAAATAGACCAATTCAGTAACTTACTGACCAAATGAAAAGGGGGTGGGGATATAAAAAAAGAAAGCAAGAAGTGTTTAAAGATGTCTCACTGACATTCATTGGCAATCCTGGAAGAGAGAAATAACCGAAATGGCTCTCTGGCAGTTAAAAAGGAGCATTTGAGCAGCCAACAGACCCCCCATCCCCTCCCCCTCCAACCTTCTCTAACAGATTGGGGGTATGTGGGTGGGCAGTCGGTCGAGGGAGTGGGCAGTCGTGTCTCTGTCTCTCCCTTACGAAAAACCCTTCCCTTGGCATCCCACCAGAGGAATTCCGCAATGGCCTCACTAAATGTAACCATTTTTCAATAACAGTCCTTGAGTCTCTCCCTCTCTCTCTCTCTCTCTCTCTGGGCCAACGAACATAACCCAGTTCCTGGGTGCCTGCGTCGCTTTTCTGTGGCCGGGCCTCTGCTTAAAAAAGCCCACTGAGCCGCCTGTGCCTCGGCTGGACAGATTGATGCTAATTTTTGACTTGGAAAACGCCAGTGGCTGTCTGCAGAGCAGGCCAGATTGTGTGGATTACTTGCTTTCCATCACACACACACACACACACACACACATACACACATACGTACATACACACACATACACACACACACTCATCAGCACACTGATTTGCTTAAGCTATGTCAGGCTGATGCTTTTTTAGGGGTGGGGGCTAGGCTGTAATGCAGGGTGGGGGGCATAACTGTTCACTATACACAATTAAGTGGTATTCTCGTTGACCATTCGACTACACTACTCTAATTCACTTAAATCTATCAGGGACGACCAGCCTCCCAATAGTACTCAAAGCCCCCCTAGAGAGAGTTTTAGCTGCCATGAGCCAAGCAAGGGATAGGAGGAGCAAGTTAGCTAACCGCTAGGGAAGTAGCATGTGTTCACATTATGTGTCTTTTCACTTTCCCCACAGCTAGCAGAGCACCGCAGGGGGACAGGTCTGGTCCAGGTCTGTCCCTGAGTAAACTGCAACAGGGGCCACCTGAGGCGCTGTTCACACGAGACACTTATGTTACCTCCAGGCTCTCGATTTCTAACTGACTCTCGAAGGAACGCCATGATCAAAGAGTCACTAAACTAGTAGCTGGTGCGGGACACCTAGTGCTTAAATAAAAAAAAAAAAAAACAGTTTAACTTTTGCAATCACTTTTTTTTTTCAACAATAGGGTTGTTGCTTTGCAATCCGGCATAGTATAACAACTCACCATGGCAACAACACAAACACAACCAATATCCACAGCGCTTTGTAACGCTCATATTTTGAAATATTTGCAACGTATGTTGCATTTTAGAGGCAAATAAAACTATCTCGGTGTGAACTCCACCTCAGTTGTCTTTTCCCAGCAGCCAAACTGGGACCCCTCACACAAGCTTATTGAGACTACACCTTGGTTAGGTTCAGAGTGACACAGATAAAAGCAGCTCAGAAGGGGTGGGGTAAGCACACATAGGCACCTGGAGCTCACTGTGTTTTACCACGAGACCAACACTTTACATCACACAGGAGTCATCTGGGCCCAAGATGGACACGCAAGATGGACCGCGCACTGCTGCATAACACACTACCAGGGGGTGGGGGTGGGGGGTGTTGGGGGCACTAGGCCCTTTAACAAATGCACGACTGTGTGCTGTGTCTGTGCTAGTTCTCTGTTGCTTGTCTATGTGCCAGGTCTTCACGTCATTCCTGTACAGCTTGTATTTAATCAAGTATTTAGAATTATGATACAACATGTTCCAACTTTGAAACACAAAATCACAAATAATGTATGTTACATATCTACAGCCCAAAGTGTGGTTGTTGTACTAGCAAAACTAATAATTGGGAATTAATGGAGTATTCTATGCACCTTATTACATATATAGTTTCTCTGTATTGTGTATGGAGACTATATTTATACATGTACATAAATATGGATGTGCTTATATGTACATTTTGATATTAAAAACATTGCATAAAGAATAAAATAAATAAAAATGTGAATAAATCATACTGTTACGTATGATTTGTGATGCTATAGCTGTGGTAATAATAATTCTTATTACAATATTTAATAATAATATCAACAAACAAACAAACAAACAAACAAACAAATATTCTGCCTACCAAGTAACAAAATGAACTACACCACATACCCTGCAAAAATGTACAATTTGGGAGTGCTGGAATGATTGTGGACGAGGGGGAGAAAGAGGGGGGGGTGGGTTGTTTCGGGTGAGGGGGTTAAGGGGGGGTAGATCTGTTGTCCTGATGCTCAGTCTGTTTGTGTGCTGGGGACAGGGATGTTGGTGTCATGGTCCGGACTTTGGTCTCCTGCTCTTTCACCTCCGGATGTCGGTGGTCTCGGGGTCCTCCTGCTTGATCCCCCCGGCCTCCAGGCTTGCGCGGCGGGACCCCTGTCCACGACTCCTGGGGTGCACGTTGAAGCCCCCTTTGCTAGGCTTGTCCTTCTCTTGCCGGGAGCCTTTGGGGTTGTCCAGGTCAGAGTGCGCGGCGGGGAGTGTGGCAGTGCCACCAGCACCAGCAGGGCGGCGATCTGGGGGGCCCCCGGGGGCCCCGGGCACCTGAGCGTTAGGCATGGGCGAACACAGGGTCAGGCTTTCACACAGAGCGCCCCAGTTCTGCTCGCACTGCGACCTCACACTGCGTGTGATGGCCTCCTTTACTTCCTCGCCGCAGCTCAGGAGGATGTTCACCAGTTCCACATACGGCCTGGAGGGGGAGACAGAGGGCACAGCAACACCCGTTACTACACTCCAAAAGTACACAAAAAAGAAACGAACAGGAAGGGGGGAAAAAAAACTTAAAGGTTCTTAGTACTTCTGAAGAGACACGTTGCCATTTTCACCATGCTTCATCACAGCAGGTCACTGCACACTGGCTAGGCACTTCGCCCTTCCCCACTGTGTTCACATCATCAAAGCAACAAAACAAGCCACCTTTTTTTGAATAATATTGGAAATGTTGGAACTCTAATTTCTTCTCAGAGAGGCCCCATGTGGTGTGAGGGGCCCGGGGCCACGCATTGGCCTCTGGGCTCGTTTTCAGCCTCATTGGATTTTATGGGTGCAGGACTGGAGTGGCCAGCGCTTGTGTTTCTGTACGAGACTGCAGCTCTGCTGGAGCTGGGAGCTGGCTGCGACCAAAATTATATTTTAAAACCTCTAATCAGGACCTTGAGGATACGTGAAATCAGGTTTGTGTGTGTGTGTGTGTGTGTGTGTGTGTGTGTGTGTGTGTGTGTGTGTGTGTGTGTGTGTGTGTGTGTGTGTCTGTGTCTGAGAGAGAGAAAGGGAGAGAGGTAGGAAAAAGAGAAAACTGTGTGTTTATTTTGTGTGTGTGTGTGTGTGTGTGTGTGTGTGTGTGTGTGTGTGTGTGTGTGTGTATCTGTGAGTGTGTCCTTGCATGCACTCTTCTCAGCAGAATAAACTTGTCACCAGTATGTCCTTAGGATACCCATGCACATCATTATCAGGACCTTTATCTGTCTCACAGCTATATGGTCATAAACAAACTAAAACAATGGACTTTGAAACTCTCTCTGACTTACTGATAGAAGGGGATGAACCCTCCAGGGCATCATTTACCACGGGCACAGGCACCATTTGCCCACGGGCACGGGCATGGGCACCATTTGCCCACGGGGGCACGGGCACCATTTGCCCACGGGCATGGGCAGTCAGTGGGGACTTGGAAATAAACAAAAAAGCAAAGGCCAGCAAAGTGAAGCAACTTAGGGCCAGCAAAGTGTTGCTCTCCCAACAACTCCACCAGAGTCTTATAACCCTCAACGCAGCATCCCTCGTCCTGCCCCGCCTTAAGGCTCTGAAGCTGAGCCGTGCTCCTACGCAACGCCTCTCCCTACTGCCCCCGAGGTTTGCCACGGAGCATGATGTCACCGCTCCGGCGACGGTGGCAGCCGCACAACAGTGAGCTCTTATGAGGCGGCACAAAGCCGGCGCTCAGCGGACGGACGCCTTCTACCGCACTAACGCTAACGCTAACACCTCCTACTGCCCTCCCATCGCTTACACTCACACGCAAAAAATCATAAAGACCCGTCCATGCTGTATGTTATGGTAGGAATTGTGTGTGTGTGTGTGTGTGTGTGTGTGTGTGTGTGTGTGTGGGGGGGGGGGGGGATGGGGTGCAGGGGGATTCTGAGCTGGAAAATTGGCCTGGAAAAGTACCACTGACTAGCAAAATGTTCCTTAAATAATCACTGCAGCTTTGGAATCTCTGAAGTAACTATCCATATGTTTCCATATTTAGAAGGAATCCGATGCACACGCTGGATCTGGGGACATGTTCAGACAAAAGACCATCGCATCAGCGTGTGTGTTAACAGGTTCTGTGGCTCAACTGGGACTTTGTTTAACAAGGTAGCCTATATTAACCACATGGTCATGGGTTCAGCCCAAGGAAGCACTCCTTCAACTGATGCAATGTTTTCCTTACCTGAGCTTTTTGAAGTGTTTGGAATAAAAGCAACTGCTGAGTGACACGACTAAATGCTTAATTGGAGTCAGGCTGAGTAGCGGCATTGTTTTCAGTAGGGCTGTGCCCGGCTGCTTGTCTCAACGCATACCCTGTGAGTAACTCAAACCATTTCTCCTGACTTGCGCTCTTCACTCTCAGTCAGAGACCCCCTCACACCCAGACACCCACTCTCTTGCCACCACTCACCCTTTGGGGAACAGGTCCTGGAAGTGGATCATCTCCACCATGACGTTGACATTGTCCTTGGCGGCCGAGCAGAGGTTGTGCTTGATGTAGCACTCCCGCTGTAGCTGAAACACCATGTCCTTGATGGCCAGACACTTGCGACTGATGCAGCTGAACTTGTGGCGCAGGCCATGGGCCATGCACTTCAGTGCATCCTTGATGAAGGATTTACCCTACAAGGAGAGAGAGAGAGAGAGGTAGAGAGGTAGAGAGGTAGAGGGAGAGAGAGAGTGCGCACCATCATGCACGCTGATTAAACTAATGAAAATGATCAAACGAAAACAAGCAAAAAAACAACAGTTTAGATCTAGTCTTCCTGGAGAAACACACAGAATAAGGGCAGGGTCAGCGAGTCCGACCCCTTAAGGAGGACTTTATGAAAATGAACTCTTAAGGAGGACTTTATGAAAATGAACTCATAAAGAGAGATGGGCCCTTTGAAAGAGACACACAGGGTAAGGCCAGGGTCAGCAACACTGACCTCATTCCTCCCAGAGAGAGGAACTCTCCTAATGGGGACACATGTACATGCACACATGCGCGCGCACACACACACACACACACACACACACACTCACTCTTACTCTCACACTCACACTCACTCACTCACACACACGTGAGTATGGTACACTTTTACGGCAAAGGGTGTCCTGTTGTGACCCGACAATACCAGGAAACTCTCAGGCCTCTCATTACATGGCTCAAATCCCCCCCCCACCCCCACACACACACACACCCCTCACCCCCATCACGAAAGACGCACCAGCCCCAAATCCACCTGCACCTCGTGAAACAGGAGTCCCACCAGGGAGGGCAGCCAGCTGGCACATACACACCCGACAGGGTCACACATCCTAGGCTGGAGGCGAGGAGGGGGGTGGGGATGAGACTCAGGGGAGACTGGAGAGCAGCAGAGTAGGCCAGCATAGGGTATGGAGAAGAAAGGGATTGTGGGATGGTGGTGGTGCTGCCGGTGGCATAATCTGGAGTTGACTATAGTGGAGAACGCCGTGGAAACGGGAGAGAGAGGCCAGAGGAGAGGGTGGGGGGGCATAGTGGTGGCAGCGCTTACCTGCGAGTCAAACTTGCCAGCGTTGTGCAGGAAGGTCATGCAGATCTCCTGCAGGCCACGGATCTCGCACGAGTTGTTCTCGAAACACTCGAAAACGCCACAGCCAACATCGCCCGCACTCACCAGACAATGCTGGATTTCAGCTGTGGAGGAGGACACAGACAGGGAGAGAGAGAGAGAGAGAGGAGAGAGAGAGAGAGAGACGAGGAAGAAAGAAAAAACATAAGGAAGGAAGAAAGGAACAAAGGAAGGAAGGAAAGAGAGAGAGAAGGAGATAGTTAGAGAATGCAGTGGCCTGAGGCAATAGTACTGTGACTTGAAAGTGATTCCGCAGGCCTCTCAGAATCCACCTGCAACTGTAAATACACACACACACACTCATCCATACAGATGTAGATATGTATGGAGATAAGACAGTTCGGTGTGTGAAATATGACAAACTCTTGGACCCCTTTTTAAAGTGAAATCAGCTCTGCAACACAAATCATATGCTGCAGGAATCACAATGCCTGCCCCCTCTCAGGCATCAAACCCGAGCTGCAACCTCAACGGGAGACAGGACTGCTTGGTTGGAGATAAAGTGGAAGAGGGTGTCACTCTGCGACAGCCTTTCTGCAATGCCCAATATAAAAACACATGGTGGTGCATTGCAGATACCTTCAGATTCTTGATGTGGATAAATGTGAGCGCCGAAGTGAGAGGTGGCGCTTTATTACGTATGATGTGTCAGGCGCTCGTGGTGTGAGAATTTCAATGACACCGGGCAAATAAAAGCGCCGGGGGGAAACTCCGAGGTGCTCTGAGGGGGGCGCATGTTTAACAGATATAGGTCACACATCCTTGTCTATCTGAAACCTTGGAAGGGAGCGTATTATAAAAATAGCATCTTTAAAAATAGTTCCCCTTTTTTCTTTTTGTGTTTGTTTTATTTTATTACCTGCGGTGAGAGGGTGGATCAGGGAGGTCAAAGTTTAGACTCACACGAAGGATTTATGGTCAACATATGAACTTGATATTGGAGTAGGACCGGTTTCCTATGTTAGCATACCACTGAAGTTACCCTTTTCCCCATTTGGCCATGAAGCACTTGATCACTGTTCATGCTGGTGCGCACAGAAATGTGTGTGTGTGTGTGTGCGCGCCCGCGCGCGCATGTGCAGTTAAGTTATAGAACTGAATTGTACAGCAAATCTCACAGTGAATGACAACAGATTTTGTCATGTAAACGAGTCCACAATGTTTTGTCGATCAGTTGGTATAAAACTACGAGCTTACTAAGCGAAACGTCGCGGGGTATGTAGTGACGCACTGTTATAGTGACTAAATGACAACTTATTGGAAAATTATAATTCTTCGCCACTCTAAGAGAGAGGCTCTCTTGGCTCTCAGGAGCCCAGAGTAATAAAACTTACCACGCAGAAGCCAAATGCTCGCCGGTGGTTGCGAGTCACGTATCCCTCGTAATTTTATACGCAGAGAGCCAGGGTTTGGGAGACTATCAGGTTCTTTCGTCATCAGTGTAGGGTTCTTCACAACACGAATGAAAGACTGCCGTTGTGGAACAAAAGCATCTTTCCCGCTTTTCATGAGAAGGCCTCCCGCAACCTCTTAATGCCAAGTCTATTTAACATCTGAAACCCATGCATTCATTCCTTAGTTCGATGGCACAATGTACTAACTACCGATTCTTGTATTCAGTCTAAAAATCCTTGTCCTCAACCCTATGAGAAGACTACCAGGGGTGAGGCACAAACCTCAAGTTTGGTGCGCGCAGGAAAAGTGAGCCGCTCTCCTCACTGCTTGTGTTGGCATTTGTGCGGGAATGTGCTTGCATCGGACGACCTGGCCGCAACGTGCGCACAGCTACACACTAGTGTGGCCATCTGAGATATCGTGCCGTGCAAACCTGCTGAGGAACTGTCCCTGTCCTGCAGCAGGGAAGACAAGACAACCCAGGTGACCAAACACGACCTTCGCACGATCTGTTACCCGTTTCATTCTTCGCATCGCTGAATATGTTACTTTGCAAGATATTTATGTATTAGGCTATTGTCGGATCGCGAAAATGGTTGGAACTCAATAAATGGGATCTAATCACTTGAAGTGGCCTCCGCAACATATAATGCCAATGCAACATATCAACTCTCGCAGTGTGCTTGCAGTCCTACACCTTTAGAATGAGAAAAAGTTGGACTTGAGGTCAGATCTCGTATTTGCGTTTACACCCTCAAAACTACCGATGACCCACATTTGGTGTCTTTTCATCAATTTCAATACACAGGGCGAACTATGCCACTAATTAGGCAAACTGATTATTTTAAACATCCCTTTAAAATGTATGCACGCTATCCTTCGCACGCAGCTGCACACATACAAGCACGCACGCACACACAGAGAAAGAAGTACGACCGTATACATTACCTATCATTACCTACCTTGCGCTGTTCTATTAATAGTTTACTAAGATATTGAATTTCTGTCTCCGTATATTTACAAGATATCGACTTTCTTCATAATCGGAAAACGTAGTGTCGTGCATAATAAGATGTCGATTTTCTGCCACCTTTCTTTCTTCCCCCCTATTTTTGAAAGAAGAAGAAAAAACAGCAAGCGAACACGTTAGTCTAATTTACTGCCACGGAGAGCATACACGTGCCTACACGGGGTGTCCGGTAGATGGTGGGTTTATCAGCGACATGTATGACATTATAATCCTAGCTTCCAGATCGCTCCAGATGTTTTTGCGTCTTACCTGTATTCTGTAGAGAGAGCCGTCCTTTCTGACTGGCCGGTTTTTCTGGAGGATTGTCATGAAAATCGATATTATCCGTCCCCACTACTTGTTCAAAGACTGAGAGCACCAACAGCGCTATTGCAAATTTGACCAACATATCTACAGTGACCCACAATTAGATCTGGATATTGTTGCTGTAAGTCTATATTTAAATGGAGCGGTAACCCCTGGGATTTTCTGGTTCCTGTGTTGTAACCGCTGCTCGGGGTGACGCGGGGAGTGAGCGTGGAAGAGGAATGGATGCTAGCTATATTTCCCGGAGCCCGGGTGTCAATTTTGATGAAGGAGTTAAGCAGGTGTTGTCAGTCGTGCTTCCCAACCAATCAGAGACACAGACATCCACGTCCAAGTTTGAGGGGAGTGTCTGCGGCGAAAGTTGTCCCTGCTTGCCATTTACTAAACTTGTAAAGTGTGTATGAGTGGGTGGCTATTTGCTCTACAAGTGTTTGCTGTGAACTATCTCTAGTATGACAAAAATTCAACGGCTACATGGCAGCAATGTGGTTTTTGTTGACATACCTGATGTACAACTGTTTACATACCAGAAGAGCCTTAAATATCACAAATTACTTTATAAGGATACAAATATAGGTGCAAATAATGAGCAATTTAGTTCAGAGATAAATTAGTCTGTGACTAACGTAGTGGTTGCAATTATTATTGGTTGCTGTAACCCACCTCAAAATCACTTAATATAAACTTGGCTGCACAGGAACGGAAAGGCCAATTCTTGAGACTCTTATCAGTCCGCCATGAGAGGGAGGGAGATGGGGGGGCACCTCAACACAGGAATGACAGATATTGCACTGGAAATCCACTGTCTGGGGTAAGACTGGAAAGTACACTTAATCCTCTCCAAGGAAAACACAACGGTAAGTATAGGTCTTTCCACATGCACTTTGAACATGGTTTGCACAAAAACTGGTGAGGCCGCCTTGCTGGAAAACACAAAAAAGTGACTGGGAAAGAGAGAAAACAGAGAGGGAGACCTGTACTGAAGCCTTACATTTCTATACATCCTTTCAAAACGTGGGGCATCTAAAAAATGTTTTAAGACTTGCTAGTCTATACATTATGTTGACTGGTTGGGGGATTTAGTCGTAAGCAGTCTGTAGATTTAGTCGTAAGCAGTTTGGTAGAGAGCATTTTTTTTTTGCCTATTCTTGAGGTGATTACCATGAGGACTATAATTAAGCCTTCTTCTCATTCGAGCCCTGTAGTTCAAAGCTACTCAAAAGTGCCCGCATTAAACAAGTGTAAACTGTACCAAATCTACCTGAACATCTTAAAGTATTAAAGAGAATACAGATGACAATATGACCTGAAAATCTTAAAGTATTACAGAGAACAATACATTAATACAATGGTGCATGTAATTTTAATGTTTTTCACAGGGACACAAATATTACTACTAAATGACAATGCAAATGCAATTTGAAACAGATTCAGTTTTTAACAGAGCGCCATTGCCCCCCTGTGTCGGTCCTGACTGCTGAGCTGTATGACCTGTCCTGGCCTATAAAGAGTGACATCGATGTTTGGACTCGCCCATGGCCATTTAGCATTGAGGTAGATTGAGAGGGCACTATTGGACAGGGGCCTTGGTATCCCCTGATTGTGTTGTGTGGTTATGGGATGTGCCAAGTTAACACTGCACGGAAAAGAGGCCAGTGCTTGTTAATGGCTGGCAGGGATTGCATCATTCGCTAACCACCCCCTACGGACAGCTGCTGAATTCATGGAAAGCCACACACACACGGATAGAGACAGAGCGGGAGAGAGAGAGAGAGACACACACACACACACAAATGCAATGGCATGTGTCCACATCTGACTGCCAGAGCAAGACACAAACTCACACTCATACATTCATGAGAGATTTAATCTGGAATCCAGTCATAAAGTCTAAAACGTGAATGTGACCTAACTTAAAACTATACAATAGACAGAGTCTATCAAGACTGTAAGGTAGGACAGTTCACTTGAGGTATGGTAACAAGCTATCTGTTTTTGACAGAGCATCCCACAAAATTCGTTTAATTAAGTATCGTATCCTACAATAAAGATATTATAATGTAACGTTATAACTGAATGATTCTCATTGTTATATATTGGTCATGAAATTTCACAAATCTGCCAACAATATGCTTCAACAAATGTTAATGTGTCACAACTGCTGCGTGTAAAGAAGCCTTACGACCAGCTGCGAAATTGTCCTGGGACGTTTTTTTCTTCTTTTATTCTGGCAAATATATCCGGTTTTATAAGAAAGATCCAAACCTCTTTGGAGTACTAAAAAGGTATACAACCAGAAATAATTTCTCTTCGCCAGAAGTGTGGTTTGATATTGATTTAAACCACTCTTAACTGAACGGAACGAATCATGCGACATTAACCGCATGTGAGAAACAGGACTCAATGAGTTGCAGATCTTCTGGAACTACTGAAAAATCGTTAATTGGACGTGGTAGATCTCGTGTGGCCGACTGAGAGACCAAAAATAGCCTCGAGTGCTCCTGGTGTGGTTGTAGACAAATATTTGTCCACCACGCGCTCTCGTGCCTCAAAGAGAACTGGAAATTATTCAGTTCAGAATTTGGCACGACAGGGACTAATCGAAAGAAAAAAATGTTTAATGGGCTATTGACCGATTATATGCTTCCGACGTGACCCCATCCTGAACGACAAAATGAATGCCGCTTTTAGTGATTTGCCCAAACGTTTATTGCTTTCCAGGAACAATTGGAGGACAGGATTTCATGCATACCGACTTTTGTTGTGTGGGTCGTTCACTGCACGTTGACACAGATTGCCTCCACCAAGAAAATGAAATCACAATTTACCTTCTTCAGTCTTCAACCAGTAGGCATAGTGATAGATAGTAAGGGAAGGGGTGGGAAATGGCAAAAACGTGAAAGATAGCTCCACTTGGTTTGCTGCATTGTGCCTACCACACAGCCAACACCATATTGGACTATTCTATACTTGTGCTTTAACCGAATCGTCTGTGGAAGAGCCAGCCTAGCTGCGGACACACCCTCAGACTTGGCCAATGATTTTGAAGTTGCCTAGGCCCTAGCCAATCACGACAACCTGGCTTACCGCAAGCTTGTAATGATGCGTGTTACCACAGAGTTCTGGAACTACAAAAATCGCTGATGAGATACCCGTATATTTAGTGTTTTAGAGATCTTTTCGCTCGTCTGAGAGAGCGAGCGGGCGCGAGAGAGTACACCGTGCCAGTTTGGAATGTGCAATTACTGAACATAATGATACATTTATTTTTAATGCCGTTTCAATGTGACATCTACATCGGCTGCAAAGCTTCCAGACACGGCGCGAAGGCTGACCAACGCTATCATGTAATTTAGTGGATAGATGCATTCGACTCGCACGTGCTGCACTGAACGTGTTATTATCAGATGCCTCTGAATAATCAAACAGCAGAAGCATCCGTAAACACGACCTTGTATTTTGAGTTGTTGAACGAATTAAAGAGAGCTACAAGTCCACAGACGTTTTATGTCCCTTGCTGTTTGGGCAGATAGATAGATAGATACCAGTGGAGGTAAATTCAAGGCAGTAGTAATTACTGCACATATTATGGAAGACAATGTAAACGAATACAACATTGTGTGCAAACGTTAATAATGCCAGTAACCAACAGTTAATATAAACAGGAGATAAATAGCCATATGCCTGCAGGATAAAAGGCTTCTTCAGTCAGTCTGTTGAGCCGCCACCAAACCTATTTCTCTGCCCGGTGAATGTGCTTTGCAGAGGGTGGCAGGCATGATCCGTGATGGGATCACGTCTCTGACATGAGGGGATCCATCTCTGTGCCAACCACAGAGCCAGCTCTTCTCACCAGCATGCCCATCCAGCCACATAGACTCCCTCTTGTTAATGCTGCCTGCCTCCTCAGCACACCCAAGCATGGAGGCGAACGCTGTCCACAACACACTGGTAAATCAGCAGGAGTTTCCTTGAGATGGTGGAGGACTCCAGTCTCCTCAGCAAATGGAGCAGGAATGGTGTCCCTTCCTGTAGCGTCTGTCAGTGTTTGCTGACCAGTCCAGTCTATTGGACAACAGCATCTTCAGGTTCTTGCAGCTTCTGTCCACCTTCACATCAGCCGCCTTAATTGAGGTTGTCACATGGGCATCTCTAGACCGCTTTAGAAGTCTTGAACTGCTGTGCCCTGGTAAAATATTGTGATCTAATTTTTGTGTTTGGTACTATATCAGTTTAGATCTAGATGATTATGGTGATTATGGTGTGAGTTTTTTTTCTATTTCAGCGTGTCAATGTTTTCACAATGTCAATATAGTTTAACTCAGAAATAATATCAAATATCAAAGCCTGAATGATTACACAAATTTGGTGAGGCTATTGTTGATTTCAGATAACTAGAAAAATCCCTGCATCAAGTAATTCTTGGTAGATTGGTGGCCTAGAAGTGTTTTGCAACCAATGACAATCCAAGTCTATTTAATGCATAGGTATACCATTTCATTCAGTTACTGTGAAAGCATCAGTGTAAGGCCCAATATTAGGAGATGAAGAGTCTTCAACAATATGCATGTGATTATACTCATGTTCATAATTCTGTGAAGGAAAAGCAAGTCAGTTTTTGGATCAAAGATACATTTAGCAGTTTTGATACTCATAAATTTAACGAAATGGTTCTACAAGGCGTCTTTCCATTACGGGAATTTGTCGAACGTTCAAGTGGCTAAATCGTTTACAGGAACGGCCCACGTCTTGGTCCTTTCCCTTTCCCCTGCGGTGCAGGACCTACTGGAAATACAGTTGATGTAGCCTTATAATTTTGCTCTTTGATAGCGACGTCAATTCCGAGCACAACAAAATAACGAATCTCTTCTCCAGCCACAGTACCAGCATTAGATCGTTAAACTCCTGAATTTCTAGGATTCCTCAAGATCAAATTGACAGTTCAGTTTTGCTATAATGTTACTTACACTCGGTTACATGGCTTCATGGCAGTTGTAATTACTCGTTAAATGAAGATACCAGCTCGACTGTTGAATGAAAGCCTATGTTTCTACTGGCTTTTTTTTTTTTGTGTTCATTCAGTGACAGTGACCTCAACAGCCCTCAGCTCCTCAAGCCATAATTCCTTTTACTGGATTTACTGTGCAACCTGTGGTTAAAAAAAAAAAAATCTCGTAAAAAAAAACGGCGCTTGTAAAAATGACGCTTGTCGTTGTCTTCCACCCATGTCATCATCCATCCCTGCAAGCCTCACCCAACAGTTTCAAGGTCACAAAGGGGTCCTACTGGTGTGGGTCAGGTAGTCGAAACACGCACAAAGGTGTGGACCACTTTAAATCAGCCTGCTAGTTCCTGTGTGAAAAGGTGCTTAAAGATACTATGTCTATAAACTCGTCTTCAAATCTAAGATGAGAAACTTACTACACTACTAAGTTACAGTAAATGTTTAACCAATTAAACACACACCCCCTTCTTAACTAGAACCCTCAATTCCCATGTTCCTCTCTCACCATAATGTTTTGTTTTATTGTTATCATACCTGGCATTTTACCCTCACACAGCAGAAAAAGCTGTCCCTCATCTATTCCTGCTCGGTGGTGAGGTTAAATGCCAGTGTTATGTGAGGAAGTGAGGAAGGTTAAAAAGAAAGAAAAAGAAAAGATGGGGGTAGAAGACGGAGAGGAGGAGAGGGGTGGGGGTGAAATCAGACAAGCTTGACCCACAGCCCTGGCTGGCTGCTATGGATGAGGGAACATCTGCTGTGTGCAGTGTTAGGAGTAAGGGGACCTGGCTGACATCTTAGACATCCCAAGACTGTCGCACTACATGAGGGCATATCAATCTGGAATTCCAGGCGGACTCCAGCTGAAATGGAGAGTGTGGAGGAAGCTAGGAGTGCGAGGGAGAGAGAAGGGGCCGAGGATATACGATAGAGGACTGGTATGGGTTTTGGGGGTATGTGTGTGTGTGTGTGAGAGAGAGAGTGAGAGAGAGAGAGAGAGTGTGTGAGAGAGAGAGAGAGGGTATGTGTGTGTGTGTGTGTGAGAGAGAGAGTGTGTGTGAGAGAGAGAGAGAGAGAGCAAGAGAGAGAGTGTGTTTGTGTGAGTGAGTGTGAGAGAGAGATAATGTGTGCAAGCGGAGGAATGGCCATAAAAATATGTAAGGAAGGCAGTCACCAGAGAGGGCTTCTTCCAGGAACACAGCCCCTGGAGATCACACAGTCAAAGAATAGCAAAATAGTCCAGGGTTTTTTGGAGTGCATTTGCTGTGTGTGTGTGTGTGTGTGTGTGTGTGTGTGTGTGTGTGTGTGTGTGTGTGTGTGTGTGTGCGCGCGTGTGAGCGTGCGTGCGTGCGTGCGTGCGTGCAAGCGTGCGTGTGTGTGTGTGTGTATGTATACAGAAGGAATCCTACTCGCACGTGTGGGCGGTCGCGTGGCACAGACATTTCCCACAAGGCCTTTGGACCCAGGTGTCGCAACTTCTCCCACTTCAAAGCGCACAGCAGTCTGTTAACGTACCTGAGTCGTGTAAATGCTGCTTTTTTTTTACCAGCCTTGCACCATGGGCCAGAGCCCTCCCAATTACTTTCCTTACTTTTCTCATTTGTTAGTCCAAGCAGAATGAAAGAAAAAACACCTCAGACCATCGGTTTTATTTTTCTCAGAACAATGTGCTATTATAGAGCCCCCCCATCCACCCTTTTAAATGAAATACTCGTTTATCCATTTGTTTTTGTTTTTACCATATGATTTTATACTGCACATAGCTGCCAGAGTAAGGCAGCCAACCCCAACCCACCCCCTCCACACACACACACACGCACACACACACACAACCCCAACACACCCCTCCTCACACAAACACGCACACACACACACACACACACACACACACACACACACACACACACACACACACACACACACACACGCACACACACACAACCCCAACACCCCCCACACACACACACACACACACACACTCATTACGGTCAGTTGTGTCGTTCCCACTGCCGGACAATGAGCCTCACAGAGCCATGGGCCTGACACAACCCACCCCAAACCCCTGCCTCGAGGCCCCTCACCTAGACTGCCCTGCCGATCAGGAGAGGAGTTGATGTCATCCCGTCCCGAGGTGCAGGGCCATGCGGGTCCAGCCCAGGCACACTCTAACCCACTCAGCCCTGCCCAACCCCCCACCCACCCAAGCTTTGGCACAAGGCCACCTCATTATACTGGGCCTATGGGTGGCACATAGTGTCATAGCCATGTTGTGAGGGGGTGGGGGGGGGCAATGGTGGGGCTTTGGGTGGGGAGGGGGGACAGCAGTGGGAAACAGAGGGGTGGGCATCGGCACCATCCTACACTTCAGCCCCCACTCCACTTCACCCTCAATGCGAGATCGGGCAGAAGGGTGGGTGCGTCATTATGTAAGGGAAGTCTTGGATTTCAATGGGCCTATCTGGACTGTGCTGGTTTCCATCTGATCCTGTAACATTGGAGCCTGCGATGCTATATTTGTCGCAGCACAGGGCCAAAAATGATCGGCCAACACAATGTGACACACTTATTTCTCAGCGCCGGCTGAATGGCACTTTGTGTGTGGCCCTGGGGAGGCTAGCGGGCCATTAAAACCTCTCTTGTGTGTCTTGTTTACTCTCCGCTAATTGAGAGGTGATTGGGTGTCCCGTTGTGGCCTGCATTCAGCGCTGGTGGGGTTGCTGGCCTGGCCAGGGCCTGACGTTGGCTTTGGATGTAGGTGCAGGGAAACAATTAACGCTGTTCGCTCACTGGGGGGAAAAGCACACAGCGTGACCACAGACGAATGGCCATCTCCATCCTCACGCTCACACTCCATCTCTCTGTTTCTCTCTCTCGCTCGTTCACTCACTTGCGCGTTGTTGACCCCTCTCTCTCCCAATTTTTATGTCAATGTCTCTCTCTCTCTCTCTCTCTCTCTCTCTCTCTTGCGCTCGTTCAACTCAATTCAAATCTCTCTCGTTTACTCACACTTTGCACTTTGTTGAACCCTCTCTCTCCTAACTTTTAAGTCAATGTCTCTTAGTCTATCTGAAAAGCCTGATATTGCACACAAGTATTGAATGTGAATGTAGTCAGTTGGTTTAAGAGATAAGGTAAAAACACACATTTATGGTGGAGCATGCCTTTTAATTTATTTAGTTAATTGACAATAAATCAAATTTTTAACAAAAGTGGTCATCAACTGGGATCATAATCGATCAGGAGCAGTTTTTGTTTGTTTTACTTGATATACCGTAATTTCCTGACTATTAACCTAGGTATATATATTAATATGGCACAGTGTCTTCAGCTATGAGGTTAATACACAAGGGAGGGCTATACTGCACAAGGAATGCATTTCTTTTCTTCATTTTTCTTTATGATTAAAGCTTGTTCTGATTCTTCTTTGGATTATTGAGCATTGCAGTTAACACTTTTTTTT
Organism: Alosa alosa; assembly: GCF_017589495.1. Classification (NCBI taxonomy): domain Eukaryota; kingdom Metazoa; phylum Chordata; class Actinopteri; order Clupeiformes; family Clupeidae; genus Alosa; species Alosa alosa. Next base: position 21,180,887 of record NC_063209.1, on the reverse strand, counting down.
TATTAGCATAAAACACTGTCCTGCGGTGTATACACATGTGGCTTATGGGCTACTCAGGAAATTACTGTATAAGGGTTGATTTATTAAAGGGTTGATTTATTAAAGGGTTGATATATTAAAGGGTTGATTTATTCAAAAGTCTCACTCAATGTTCCAAACTCTCTCTAACCCTCCTTCTCTCCCACTCTGTCTCTCTTTCTCTTGCTCTCACTCACTCTTGCACTTCATTGCACTCTCTCTCTATCTCTCCCTCAATTTTTCCCTCTTTCACTCTCTCTTACTCTCTTTCTCTGGGTCCTCTCTTCTGTCCAGTTCTCATCCCCCTCTTTTCCCCTCTTGATTAGGGCCAGTTCTGCAGCCTCACGTCCAGCACGGGGCACAGTTCATCTGTGGGCAAGATTACCACGGCCAGGAGGATGATGTCATCCTGGCCCATGAGGTAAACATGGGGTAACAAAGGGCGAATTAGATTTCAGAGGAGCGCAACAAAAAATCCCTTGTAATTCACATGAGTGCATCGAAAAGTCGTTCCGATTATGGTTCTGCTAAGAAGATGTGTCTACTGTACGTACTGTATGTTCTTCTCATTAATGTTTATTGTATATCACAGTATTACAATACATGTCAATATAATATAGGATTGTAAACAGGCCTAACACATTATTAGTTACTGAACTATGAAATTACATCTTATGAATACTGTCCCTATCTCTTCAAACTCTTTAAAATGCTCTGCGGTACTGTGCAATTTACCACAGTTTACCACAGGTTAAGTTTGAAGTGATAAACAAGCAATCACCAGTGTGTGTGTGTGTGTGTTTGTCAGAGGAAGGACAAGCACATAGACCACACACACCCTGTTGGAGGTGAGAGGAAGAGACAGAGATGAGTGAGAGATAGAGAGAGAGGAGTGAGAGATAGAGGGAGAAAGACGAGTGCGAGAGAGTGAGTGTGGGGGGTATACAGAGAGAGAATGTAAGTATATACTCGTTTTATTCCATGAGGGAAATTCTTCGAGAGAGGGATAGAGAGAGTAA
>NC_063209.1:21172350-21174850 GCF_017589495.1 Alosa alosa | reverse complement strand
ATTCTACCACAAACTAAATAATCTGAAAACACCCCAATATTGTTTAAAAATGTTAATTTATCGTTCTTACGCATCAAAAACAGTTCCCTTTTCAATAGACAGCGTCTTGGTTGCTAGGTAACCAACATTCCAGATCCCTCTTTACGGGTCTTTGTGGTTTACGTGTCTTCTTGAAAGAAATGTTGAAAGTCGGGCTGAAATCACATTCATATCTAGCTTTGCTGCATGCATGTTACAAGGACACTGGGCCATGTTATGTAAGGGACATGGTACTGCAAATAAACGGAAACATAGCCTACATTGCAGAACCACTCAACTTTATTAATTTATGGTGAATAAATGTTACACTACTGTGCACAGCCCCATATGTTTTTCTGACACGATGCTAGCATCGTTAGCAGCGTTAGCTAACTATGCTAACGTTAGTTATCTACAAGTCTCCTCCCAAGACAATCATATTATAGGCCCTACACAATGCTGGCAATGCTGAGAACAATTAGCATCCTCGTTTATCTTACTTACATTGAGTTGACTGTGTAGCTTAATCCACAGATGTGGTGAAGCACTGTTTCGTTATGGTTTGCTAAGGAGTAACCCATTGCTTAAAATAGTGGAGAGCTGGGATGAGAACATTGTGTCAAATCTTCGCATTGTATCGCGGAGTGATTTATTATTAGCTGTGCAAAGTCTGAGTTGAAATGTCCAGGGATATTCCAACTCATGGAACGTCTCTCGGCCAATCAGAAACAAATAAATAGTTCCATAGAACCCAATTGTTGTATAATGTGGTTTACGTGTCTTCTTGAAAGAAAATTTGAAAGTCGGGCTGAAATCACATTCATATCTAGGTTTGCTGCATGCATGTTACAAGGTCACTGGGCCATGTCATGTAAGGGACATGGTACTGCAAAAAAACGGAAACATAGCCTACATTGCAGAACCACTCAACTTTATGAATTTATGGTGAATAAATGTTACACTACTGTGCACAGCCTGACGTGACGATGCTAGCATGTTAGCAGCGGTTAGCTAACTATGCTAACGTTAGTTATCTACACGTCTCCTCCAAGTGACAATCATATTATACATAATGCTGGCAATGCTGAGAACAATTAGCATCCTCGTTTATCTTACTTACATTAAGTTGACTGTGTGGCTTAATCCACAGATGTGGTGAAGCACTGTTTTGTTATGGTTTGCTAAGGAGTAACCCATTGCTTGAAATAGTGGAGAGCTGGGATGAGAACATTGTGTCAAATCTTCTTGTATAGCGGAGTGATTTATATTAGCTGTGCAAAGTCTGAGTTGAAATGTCCAGGGATATTCCAACTCATGGAACGTCTCTCGGCCAAACAAATCAATAGTTCCATAGAACCCAATTGTTGTATAAATGTGCTTATACGTAAGACTGAAGGAACTATAGAAACTCATAGTTTTCAGAAAATAGAAACTAACAGGATTCAGAATATTCAGTTGTTAAGTCCACATCACTTTTAACAAGACCATTGTATACTTGTGCAGTTGTAAGTGTCTGTCTGTATTATCAGCAGGTGGATAACATGATTTTACGGCCGTATCTCTATAACAATCTTTCCAATGGAAATCTTTTTTGGAAGCCAAGGAACGTGCAATTGAAAGTGCTCATAGTTGTGAAAAAATGTGCAGTACCAGGAAACAGTCAACAGTCAAATAAAATCTTTACTTTGAATAGAAGTGAAGCACAGCTGTTCATATCAGCCATGATGTTTTTTATGCCTCTAATTGATCACTGGAATATTGAATATGAAGATGAAATATTTGCATCTGTTCTTCAATTTTGGTGGAACACGTCGTTCTTGCGCCAGGTTCTTGTCCAGACCTGTGGAATGCTTTTATCCTGACACAGATGAATGAGGGCCGATCTCTGACTCCTGCAGACGGAACAGACCCTACTGGAGACCCTGTGACCTCTGCAGGGGAGAGGGTTTGGGCTGACCCATCCTCCGCCACCACCGCCAGTGTTCCTACTGATGGAACACCCTGGTGCATCATGGGAAGGTAAATGGGTAGGGTGGCCTTCCTAGAGAGAGAGAAGGGGGGGCATTCAGACGGACTCAGAGCCAAACTTAATCTGACAGGTCGGGATCAAGCGTGAGTGTTTTAGTATAGGAGCCTTTGTAATATATGAATTCTAATAGCTTTTTAATCAATGGTTGCATTTTGATTTGCAACCACTTTGTGCCCATTCTCCAACTCTCACAAGTCTCTTCATCTCTACCGCTCTCTCTCTCTCTCGCTCTCTCTCTCTCTCTCTCTGTCCTTAGTTTTACCTCACGTTCTCCCTCTCTCCCTCTCTTTCTCAAATTCAAATTCAAATGCTTTATTAGCATGACAAATAAGACATTCGTATTGCCAACATTTGTGACATTCGTATTTCGTCTCTCTCTCTCTCCCTCTCTTTCATTCTTAGCGCTCCATCTCCCTTTTCCACCATCTCTTTCTCTCTATCTCTCCCTCCCTC
>NC_063209.1:21159850-21167350 GCF_017589495.1 Alosa alosa | reverse complement strand
GAGAGACACTGAGAGGCATATAGAGAGAGAAACTGTGGGCCAGATGTACTAACGCTTTTGCGCCCACTTCAGGCGTATTTGTTTCGCAACTTGCGTGTAAAATCATTGTGAGGTATGTACAAACAGGCCGCAATGATGTAAAAGCGCAAACTGCCTGTCGCTGGAGCTGAAAGTGGCAGATTGCGTTTTTAATGTCTTGATTATGCATTCGTGGGAGGATCCAGGGGAAAGTGGGAGTTTAGCGTAAAAAGATGGGAGGGGAAGAGTAAAGAGCGCCTAATTATGTATTCAGCGGTATGTACAAAGACTGCTCCTGAAAGCGCCGCCTATTCTGGCGCCTAAATACTTCCGCCTTGTAAAAGCAGGTGTTAATCCAAATTGCAGTTCAATGCGTCAATAAGAGAACCTTTCAAAGACAACAGAATTGCTATTTAGAGCACCAGTTTTGTAAGTCTTTGTACTATCAAAAACAACATTAACCCCCGTTGGCCTTTCAAATGTCTTAATTTCACTTTCACGTAATTCACTTAAACATTCCTACTTGCTAGATTTGACCAATCTCTCATAGCCTACGTGCACAAGTATTTTGAGTAGAACTACTGATCTTCATTATCTCCTTACTTGTTGACATCTTATCATGTAAGGTATTATTTCATGAACGCTAAACGTTTGATTCTTTTTAATGTTGTCATCAGTTAACTTCATTCAACTGCGCTTGTAGGCGCTGCCATTCAGTTGTGGACGTTAAATAAAATTGCGTTTATGGTAGGAGAAAGGCAGAGAAAAGCGCAGTTTACACTGAGGATTGAACGACTGATAAATACGACGGAAACTTGGGTCTGACAGCGTTCGCAATGTGCGGTTTGTCCATGACGCTGATAGCGCTATGTTCGCAAATTTACGTACATCTGGCGCTGAGAGGCATATATATAGAGAGAGAGAGACACTAAGAGGCATATAGAGAGAGAGACACTGAGAGCCATATATATAGAGAGAGACACTGAGAGGCATATAGAGACTTTTGACTTTTAAAACCCCTTTTATTGAACCATTGCATGGATCAAAAACCACCTTAAAACACTACAGTATAACCCCCCCCCCAACCCCCAGTCCCCATGAAATCACCATATAAATGCCAAGGCCCCATCAATAATGGAGACCAGACCCTTGTCAATACACCATTTCTGTGAGAAATGAGCCACACTGTCTGAAACTTTAAAGAAAGCATATTCAACCCTAACCCTTGATTCCACCAAAGCTTTAAACATGTCCACAAGGTCTGGCCCTCCTCCTCCAACCGATTTCCCTTCCATATTGCCAGTTTTGCTTGGCCAATCAAGAAGTTCATGAAGGTGCACAGTTCCCTTTTGTTTTTGGAGTATTTAACCCCAAGGACGAACAGTTCTTTTGAGAAAGTGAACCCCAACCTCTGGCCCACTCCCTCCAACAACTGAAAAAGGGACAACAATTTCAGACAGTCACAAAAAACATGAAACACTGAATCGGGTACATTACAGACACTACATAAAGGTGAGAGATCATGCCTGAACTTGACGACAAAGACCTTTGTGGCCATGACACAGTGAAGTACCCGCCACTGAAGGTCCCCAGACCTTTTTGGTATGGGGGGCTTGTACAGTACCCTCCATGATGGTAACAGATCTTCACTGCCCCCAAAATGACCCCTCCATTTTGTGTCAACCCTCCCCTTAAGCACATTAGCATTAGCAGATTTCACAATGGCATTATACAACATCTTTCTGTCCACTGATGTAAAATGTATATCAAGCATCCCCTTAAAAGAAAGCAGTGTCCCTGTAGAGGCGGATGTGGGGCTTTTGGGGGTAATACGTAAATCCGGAAAGGGCATATATAGAGAGAGAGAGGCTTGGCTGGTCTGTAGGTGTGCCTGGTGGGTGCGGGAGACTGAGGGGCATATAGAGAGGGAGGCTTGGCTGGTCTGTAGGTGTGCCTGGTGGGTGCGGGAGACTGAGGGGCATATAGAGAGGGAGGCTTGGCTGGTCTGTAGGTGTGCCTGGTGGGTGCGGGAGACTGAGGGGCATATAGAGAGGGAGGCTTGGCTGGTCTGTAGGCGTGCCTGGTGGGTGCGGGAGACTGAGGGGCCTTGACTGAGCTGCAGACATGCGGTGAGCGGGCGGAGAGCCTGGCGGCCCAGTCACCCTCTGAGAAAGCCTGTCGGAATGCTTGCGCTGCGCCTAGCACCTCTCCCACTCCCTTCAACACCCCTCCGCACCGTGGGTCTCGCTGTGTGTATGTGTGTGTGTGCACGCGTGCGCGCATGTGTGTATGTGTATGTGTGTGTGTGTGTGTGTGTGTGTGTGTGTGTGTGAGTGAGGAGGAACGCAGGGAGGACCTGTGCCACCTCTCATAAATGGAAAGGAATACATGGAGTGCCTGAGGTTTCTTAAGTGGCCAGAGTTTTATGAGGGAATGATTAATTCCTCATCTTTGGACACGTTTGCCTTGCCGCAGCAACATATTTGCAGGGCTAGACAGCTGGCACCAATTTCGGTGCCGCAGGCTGCGCCAGAGTCCAAGTACATGTGTGTGATTCGTGGCTTATCGTCGCAGTAACTCATCACCCCCCTTTTACGCTTGAGATATTATTAGCCCCCCACACCCCACCCCCTCTTAGTATTTTTAGTCAGGCATGAGTCTCTGGGTCACTGAAGTGAAGTGGTGTGTGTGTGTGTGGGGGTTTGTGTGTGTGTGTGTGTGTGTTGTGTGTGTGTGTGCGTGTGTGCGTGTGTGTGTGTGTGTGTGTGTGTGTGTGTGTGTGTGTGTGTGTGTGTGTGCTTGTTTGAATGATTATTTTGTTTGAATAATTATTATGTTTATAGGTGTGTGTGTGTGTGAAGGTGTTCATGTTTATGTGATTGTGGGTGATTGTTTACTTGGGATTGTGAGTGTGTGTGTGTCAGTGTGTGAGAGAGTGTGTGTGTATGTGTGTTTAAGTGTCATAAGTGCTGTTAACTTTTGGTCAGAGAACTCCCGTGCGGAGGCCCGGACACCCGTGTGACGCTCCTGTTTACTCATCCCATTTTGTTTGTTTGTTTGTTTGTTTGGAAATGTATTTTTCCGGCTTCTATGCTTCCTCTGAAGCCGGTCACCGTTGCCACAAGCCATAATCAAATCAGAAAAGGAATGCCATTTTTTCTTCTCTCTCTCTCTCTCTCTCTCTCTCTCTCTTGCTCTCTCCTGCTCTCTCTCTAGATTCTCTTCCTGGCAACGTTCGGGTATGTGTCGAGTCAAGTTTTTTTTTTCCCCCTTTCTCAATCTTGAGATATTCCTGGAAGACAAGTCTGTGACTTATTAAGGTTGGCCAAATAAAAACGCAAACATAAAAATAGACCCTGGAGACTTCGATAAATCAGTCCTCTAGTCACATCAGCGGCCTCGTTCATGATTGAGGGCGTGGGCATTGTAACATTCTTATATTCGTTATCATAAACGCTTTAAGTCTGCCCATCGCTGTGATCTGTTCGTGTTGTGTTTTCTGCTGGGGGTGCTTGATGACTGCGTCTTGGACAGCTCTCGTCATCAGTGTGTGGATTTACTTTGGCAGTAGCGATTTCCAGGGGAAATTACTGTCATATTAGGGCTTCTCAGAAAGCGTGCGGGGAAATGTGCCTGGGTGGATTCAACAAGGTGCTATGAACACACACAATTCACATCGATCACACGGCCACTCACCACTGCCACCACCACTGAGGTTGGGTAGAATGTTTTCACAGGTCGGGAGAAAATGAGAACCATAACACAGGTGCCGACGGCACAGCTGTGTCCACTGTTAGTAGTGGTGGTGGTGATAGTGGCCTGGAGCAGGCTGCTAAGCTAATAGCGCCATAGCCAGCGAGAGATTTGGTCTCGCTCCAGCAGGATAACACTCTGTGCCAGTGAAAGGGTGTTTAAAAACCCAAAAGTGACAATAGAAAGAAGATGAAACCAAGCATTTATGGACTTGCGGTTTTTTCGCTGTCAAAACGTCTCCGTGTGAATGGCATGTTAGGTTGTCAAGCCAAGCGTAATCCATTTTGTGGCCAGCCCTCGAATTCCTGCAGGGTTTTTTATATATCCATAGAAAAGCTGCATTTGAACCAAAGTAGATATTAATGGCTTATTTTCTGCTAACCACTGTTAGTGTGTGTGTGTGTGTGTGTGTGTGTGTGCTTGGAGAGGGAGAGAGAAAGAGAAATATAGTGCATAGAGAGGGAGAGAGAAAGAGAGGAGAGGTGAGTGAGGAAAAGAGGGAGGGAGAGAGAGAATACGGCAGACAGAGGGAGAGAGAGAGAGAGAGAATAGGGCAAACAGAGGGAGAGAGAGAATAAGGCAAATAGAGAGAGAGAGGAGGAATGCATGGCCTGCATACATGGGCTGCCTCAGCAGAATTGTATGGTTTTGAAACCAGCACTCCAAATCTCTCTCCCTGCACCTCCATCCACCCACCCTGACCCTCCTGTGTGATGTAATCCAGTGGCACTTTTAAAGTGATGCTTGGACGCTTGGATAAGAGGCTGTAGTCCTACGAGCAAATCTGTTGAGTGTGCACAAAAGCACTGAGGAAAAGACATTCTCAAGGATGCAGCCAAGGAAAGCATGATTGAACTGCCTGAGAAAGAGGTCCACAGAGAAGACTGAATAACGCAGTGTATGGTGCACAGTGTAATAGAAATGGAGCCAGGTCCTGCAGACTTTTGTGTTGAGTGGTCCTGTTCTCTCCAGCCCAGTCCCTGCCAGAGGAGATTGAATGCACTGCTCAGAATATCACCTGACTCTCAGCACAGGCAAGAGAGCAACATCCAATCACAATTTGTGTTTATGCCATATGGGGAGAAAAAGATTAAACCAGCAAAGGACTGAAAGATTTGTGTAATGCAAAATGTATTATATCTTTCCTCTGCCATTTACTTCTCAAGACACACACACACACACACACACACACACACACACAAGCACACACACACACACACACACACACACACACACACACACACACACACACACTCAGGGAGACATCGAAACAGTCGCTGGAATGTGTGTGATGTGACACGAGCCGGTGGGGTCGCAGCGTGGCATGGCGGTGCTGGCAGCCTCCGATCAGCACGCCCTCATTAACATATCTCCCCTGGAATGAACCCTGGGCCTGCCTGCCTGCCCGCCAGCCAGCCTGGAGAGGAGAGGAGAGGAGAGGAGCGGACAGGAGAGGAGAGGAGTGGAGCTGAGAGGAGAGGAGAGGAGAAGAGAAGAGAAGAGAAGAGAGGAGCGGAGAGGAGAGGAGAGGAGAGGAGAAAGGAGAGGAGAAGAGAAGAGAAGAGAGGAGAGGGGAGGAGAGGAGAGGAGAGGGGAAGAGAGGAGAGGACAGGAGCAGAGAGGAGAGGAGAAGAGACTAGAGGAAAGGAGAGGAGAGGAGAAAGGCGAGCAGAGCAGAACGCTGCTCCCTGAGGGACTCCAATGGCAGACTCCAATGTAATATTTTAATCATGCAGAAGAGGATAGGTGTGTCAGAGGTGGGGGGGGGGTATTGAGAAGCAGCAGGCCAGGGAGGTTACCCAAGGTAGCGCTGCTTACGCAGCTTAGAATAGGTGTCTGTGTGCGGATGTGTGTGTGTGTGTGTGTGTGTGTGTGTGTGTGTGTGTGTGTGTGTGTGTGTGTGTGTGTGTGTGTGTGTGTGTGTGCGTGCGGGGAGATCTGTGTGATATATAATAAATATAATACAAAATGTATTATATCTTTCCTCTGCCATTTACTTCTCAAGACACACACACACACACACACACACACACACACACACACACACACACAAGCACAAATGTGAAGACACACACACACACACACTCAGGGAGACATCGAAACAGTCGCTGGAATGTGTGATTGATGTGTGTTTGTATATGTGAAACTGTGTGAGTGTAGCTTTTGTACACTTCATTTATACGTGAGTGTGTGTGTGTTTGTGTCGTCATCGTCATCAGTCTTTTGTTCCATGGGAAACAAAGGTATACGACATCCATCTCGATCCCAGGCCATCTTTCCTGCCTTTGTGTGCCGTGTGTGTGTGTGTGTGTGTGTGTGTGTGTGTGTGTGTGTGTGTGTGTGTGTGTGTCCATCTCGATCCCTGGTCATCTTTCCTGCTTCTTCCCGCATATGTCAATGGTTTGCGTTTACCTTCAGCGTTCTTTCAAGGGGCTTAGCATGTGATGTTAGGCTCGTCCCTGCCAAAGATCTGTCAAGTCTTTATAGCGCACCATAACAGTGTCAAATATAGGGCTCTGCTTTGTTCTATGCCACAGCTTGGCCATCATATGTGAAAGATCTGCCTCAAACAACTGTTGACGAAAACCTGCAACAAACACGCTCAAATACTTTTGAGTGTGTCCATGTCTCATCGCCATAAGGCAACATGCACTTGACATTTGTGTTGAACAGTCTTAGCTTTGTTGTCCAATGGATGTTTTTTTGTTCCTCCAGATTGGTCTGGGAGTGGTGAAGGCATGGCGTGCTTGGGCAGTCCGAGCCCCCATTCCTCCAGTCTAGCAAACAGTGTTCCCAAGGTACGTCATATTCCCTACATCATCTATGGCTCTGCCCTCAGCAGCACTGAATGCCTTCTGGTTAATGTTAACTCTCATGGACTACGTTTTGTTTTTTTTCGATGTTAAGCATCAAGTCACTGGATATAACAGTGATGTGGAGGGACTGTGAGTTTCACTGCATGTGCTGGAAAAAGTGATATAAGATTTCTTAAATAGAGATTTCTTAAAAGGAGGACATTTGTAGAGTTGACTGCATAGTTTGTTGCTTACATGCATTTTTCTACATAAAATGAATGTTTAGACTTGATTATATAGCTATTTGTGCTTGTATAGACACATATGTATGAGTGTGTGTGTGTGTGTGTGTGTGTGTGTGTGTGTGTGTGTGCACGTCCACAGGAAAATGTTTCTACATACAATAAATGTTTAGAGTTGACTGCATAACCCTTTCTGTTTTGGTTTGTGGTGACTTGTGAGTAACCGCACGTGAACCAAGCACTGTTGTCTCAGTTTAGACACTCATGCTAGCTCTTTCGAAGAATTTGTGCCTCTCTTCTAGGAGTCGCATTCATAACATCTGAATTTAGGTTGCAACTATTTTTATATTATTTATTTTATTTATCCTTTATCCTTTTATTATCCTTTATTTAACTATTAGACTTTACTCTAGTTAGTTGTGCGCTTAATTATCAATAGAAATCCACCATACAAACCTGTGACTGTTTGACCACACTGTGTTTTGACCAGTGAAAGGAGGACTTAACTGTTTTTGTTTTTGGACACATTCATAAGCACTGTGCTTTTCTTTTATCTTCCCTCTGCTTATTACGCAACACGCTTTGTCTAACATATGGAATGTTTTGACGAGCCTTTTGTGAGCACAGCTGCTTTTTCACATAGGCTCCAAACATAGCTGACCCAGTTCTGTGGCTCAGACGGGGTGCTGGAG
>NC_063209.1:21144850-21152350 GCF_017589495.1 Alosa alosa | reverse complement strand
CATATTTATTCCGCCTGACCTTAATTTTCCTGGCCTGTCAGTCGGATTGGAGCGGAATGGAATCCGTCTCCTTCTCCCAAACGTGTCGCATGTGTTCGGACGAGATTTAAGTGAACCGTAATGCTACCACTCATCTTCCCACGCAACATCACTGTGCGGGGGACGGGACGCCTGGACCTGCGTGCTGGTGACCAGCGCTCGCCGCACGAAACGCTCTTTTACACATCGGGACTTGAGCACTTAAACTCGGCCGACCGTAATTAAATGTGATATATCAAAACCAATATGTAGTAATTAGAAGCAGGCTAAGTGGCTGAGAGGCGAAACAGGCAGCGCCACAGACAGATGCTCTCACACAGCGCACACGCCGTGTGGGGACTGGAGGAGGGGGAGGAGGAGGAGGAGGAGGAGGAGGAGGAGTGTGATCTCTTTTCATCGTCTTCTCCCTCGCTTTTACTGAGAGAGAGAGAGAGAGAGAGAGAGAAGGACAGAGCGGGAGAGAGCAGGAGAGAGAGTGTGTGTGTGTGCGAGAGAGAGAGCCTGCAGCTGTCTGGCTGGTCGCCCCAGCAACCCCACCTCCCCACTCCGGCATCGGTCAGAAATGAGCGGCACGCAGTTGGCAGCGCGGGTCCTGGCCGAGTGCCAGCGCAGCGATGCCGGGCGGGCACCTTCTCTCTCTCCCTCCTGCCGCGTGCCATGCGCTTCGAATGTTTGCCTTAACGCTCAGCGTGTGGAATGACAAACGTCAAAATGCTCCCGCTCCGCCGTTCTGCTGCCCCTCCCGAAGCTGTGATTCATCTCCCAACAGGTGTGACACCCTGCATGATAAACGGCAATATATATTCCCAAATATTAAAAACATTACCAGGAAAACAGCCGTGCCAGGCTAGGGAGAGACAGAAATATCCAATTACTAAAGTTTTAATGCGGCCTTGCCAGAGCGAGCGGACAAATATCTGACTGGCGTTCTCCGTGCTGACAGTGAGTCTAAATGACTCAGGGTCATAATTGGGATGTCCATGTACAGTCCGAAGCATTTGCCAGCCATTAAACAGTTGTGATCAGCATCGCAGGCCCGTGTTTGTGCACGGAGAAGCGCAGCTCTGTCTTCATGCTGTGACGTGGCTCTATTACAGCAAGCACGCCGGTGCAGGACCTTGTCTAGCTGTTGCATAGCATAATGACTTTCCATCCTGATTATCCCTTACGGAAATAAACCATGGTTTTACTATGACAAAATAACCATGGTTCTATTATTACAAAATAACCATGGTTTTACTATGACAAAATGACCATGGTTCTATTATGACAAAATAACCAATGTTCTATTATGACAAAATAACCATGTGTTTTTTGGGTAATCGCTTGACCATGTTTTTTTGTTTTCATGGGTAACCATGATAAACATGGTTTATCAGTATAGTTGATAAATAAGCACCATGCTGCTAGAAAATTTGGGCCCTATGGCATACAATAATTCTGGGCCCTCTGGAGGGTCCCTGTCAGTGCTGGGCTCTTAGAATAGTCGTTTCTGTGAAGAACATACAAAATAACTTATTTTCAATGACTGCACACAGTACACCCCCCTACACATAACTATGTGGTGTTCGGGTTTACTGGACCCGAGTGTAACAATTGTAGGTGCTATGTACCTTAACTGTGTCCACCTCCTAACTGGGCCAGCTGTGTGCGTGTGTGTGTGTCTGTTTGTCTGAGTGTAGGTGTCACCTGTTTTGATTAAGCTCTAAGAAATAAGCACCAATAATGATCAAAAATCTTTCTATTTTTTTTTAACCTTTTTTATAATTAAATTTCCTCGTTTTCTCACAAAAAACGAAAATGATCATATGATCATAAATGTGATCTCACAGGGGTAAATGGCAAATATGATGTCTATATCATTGGTAACTGAGCTAAAGTAAACATCTGTTATCTGTATTTTAAGATAAATTGTTATGGCAGTATTGAAAATGAAGTTATTAAACCATGGTTTTCTTACAAGACCTTACAAGGGTTAAACCCTAACATTACCGTGGTCATTAACCATGGTTTTCCTCAAAAGGTATAAACCGTGGTTTTCCTCAGAAGGTATAAATCATGGTTTTTCCTAACCCAACTTCATCGACTGTTTAAAAGAAACATAGTAGTTACATGTTTACCATGTTAAAACCATAGTAGTACCACAGTCACCATGAAGTGTGATAGGGGAACCATGGTAGTTCAAAGCTACCATGAAGAACTATGCATAAACCATAGTAGTACTAGTACTATGGTTAGGAGGAGCATAGTGATCACCATCACCATAGGGTACCATGGTAACAAATTAGATTTAATTCTCTCCCCCCAGCTCTTCCCTATTTTACAGTCAACTCAATGTAAGTAAGAAAAACAAGGATGTTTATTGTTCTCAGCATTGCCAGCGTTGTGTATAACATGATTGTAAATCATTAAATGTAAATAAGGTTTCTAGGCCATGTATACTTGCATATACAAGCGATTTGGTATCTGCATTTATCCCATCGGTGAATTAGTGAACACACAGAGCACACAGTGAGGTGAAGCACACACTAATATAGGAGTATAGGAGCCTGGTGGAGGACTTTGTGTAACGGTGCAAACTCAATCATCTCCAACTCAACACTTCAAAGACTAAGGAGATGGTGGTGGATTTCCGCAGGTCTAAGCCCACTCTGCTACCAGTCTTCATTGATGGGGTCAATGTTGCCACTGGTCGGGGATCGAACCGGCAACCCACTGGTTCCAAGCCCGAAGCCCTAACCAGTAGGCCATGACTGCCCCTTTGTCACATGGAGGTAGGGTTGCCAACTGTTCTGTAAGATACGGAATCGTCCTGTATTTGAATGGAAAAATATGTGTTCCGTGTTGAACTGATACGGAATGCATTTTATTCCATATTATTGAGAATCAACTCCACGATGGATCAGCATAATAATCTAGTATAGACTTTGAACGAAGAATGCATGATTCGTGTGAGATAAAATGGAAATCTTGCTGCTGACATTTGTCCCTCTCGGTTTGTCTGTCATCATTATCCCAACAGAGAATGCACTTTTCGTTTGAGCCACTGTGAGTCACGTAGGCTTCACCAAATTCAGAGATGTCCTTCTGAAGCTGGTTGTGATGTTCACACAATATTTTTTTCTGTGATATCTGTCAGTTCAGTTTTATACATTTCAGAGTTGTTTGGTTTGAGTAGAATATAGACTACAAACAGTTATTGCTTTATTTAGTGTTTTTGCATGGAAATTATTTTTATTTTGCTCCGGATAGAAAATGAGTAGGCTAGAAGGCTACATTGATTCAATACGAATCCCTGGAGGTGTTATTGCAAGAATTTGTTTTTGTATACCTTGAGAATGTGCGCTCATTTGACCAAATAGTGCACTCGTTTTACTCAATTATGATCTCATTTTACTAGATTGTGCAGAATGTAGTATATGTGCTCATTTTAGTAATTAGTGCACTCATTTTAGTAATTAGTGCACTCATTTTAGCGCGTTCATTTGACAGTCTTACAGCTACCGTTGAAATTCTAGTCAACTCTGGTCTGAGTTTGACGGACATAGACTGTTGTCTTGTCTTGTAAAGATGTTGCTACCAAAATGCTACAGCTGAGAGGTATAATGACAGTTGAGAGGTATCCATGGTTACAGATAACTCTTTACCCCTCGACTTCTCATGTAACTTACATTACAGTCTATAGTAAATAAATCTGATTTATACTATCCAACTGCTTGTGGCTGCCAAACCTTCTGACAGTAAGTATACTTTTTTGGGCTTTTATGCCTTTAATTGACAGGACAGTGGAGAGTGACAGAAGGCGAGTGGGAGAGAGGGTCGGGGGGGGATCCGGAGGGGACCACTGGCAGGAATCGGACCCAGGTCGCCGGCGCACGGTGCAGGTGCCCCAACCAGTTGTGCCACGGCCGGGGCCCTTCTGTAATTGACATGTTAACTTTATTTAACTGTGTGATCATTGTGAGAAAACTGGCTTGGTTAGCTTCTGCTTGCCTTGTGACACATTTAGCTAGGGGACAGCGCAGGAGAGAGTTTGTAATGTTTTTCGCTGGTAGCAGAGGCATGGCAACAATCATATTATAGAGATATAGCAGATCTAATGTCCTCACGGAGACACCATACACACTGATTTTATCAAAAGGAATGAACGCGGGGACTCGCATACAAAATGACGGTAGTGTCTACCAGACTCTATACTGTATATTTGTATTCATAGTCTATTTTGTGAATGTGTATAGTGTATGTGTTGTGCTCACCCATTGTGTGTGTGTGTGTGTGTGTGTGTGTGTGTGTGTGTGTGTGTGTGTGTGCATGTGTGTGTGTGCATGTGTGTGTGTGTGCATGTGTGTGTGTGTGTGTGTGTGTGTGTGTGTGTGTGTACGTGTATGTGTGTGTGCATGTGTGTGTGTGTGTGTGTGTGTGTGTGTGTGTCTCTGTATGTGTGTGTGTGTGTGTGTGTGAGAGAGAGTGTGTGGTTTTTTAGCAGCTTGGACAGAGGTCAGTGTGTGATTTACAACAGGAATAGTAGTTTATTCATGGCGCTCTGGTTGAAAAGGTGCAACTCGATCAGCTGTGTTTGTCTGCCGAGGTGTCCTCTTACTCAAGGCAGGTGCCCTTATCAGCAGCCCTCATCAGCCCCTGTCCCATACCATACAAAGGCCTGCACAGGGGAGACAATGGATGTGCAGTTTGGATTTGAATCCCATTTCTGGCCTCTTGGATCACTGGCTTACCTCACCTCTCAATATGAGGGATAAGTGCTGATTGTTTGTGTGATTGGTTGCGTCTGTGTGTGTGTGTGTGTGTGTGTGTGTGGTGTGTGCGTGCATGTGTGTGTGTGGGCATGTGTATGAGTGAGAGAGTGTATGTTTTCGTGTGTGTGTGTGTGTGTGTGTGTGTGTGTGTGTGTGTGTGTGTGTGTGTGTGTGTGTGTATGTGTGAGATTGTGAGAGTGTGTATGTCTCTCAATGTGTGTGTGAAAGAGAGTATGCATGTATGGTAATGTGTGTGTTTGTGTGTCTGTGTGAGTGTGAATGTGTGTGTGTGTGTGTGTGTATGTGTGGTGGGGGGGGTATGTGTATGTGGCAGCAGGATGTTATGTGTGTGTCTATTACTGTAACAAAACAAAAAGTGGATGAAATTATACCTACATATTTATGTAAGAGCTCCAGGTGAAATAGAAGAAACAACATTGTTTTTGAGACATAATGAAGCCTTACCGAAAACACGCAATGAACAGGAATGGAGACACTCTATAATAGGTACAATGTGCTCTCTCTCTCTCTCTCTCTCTCTTGTTCTCTCTCTCTCTCTCATTCTCTCTCTCTCTCTCTCTCTCTCTCTTGTTCTCTCTCTCGTTCTCTCTCTCTTTCTCTGTTTGCTTATTTGCTTGGAAAAGCCACACACGGGCCATCAGGTATTTCTTCCTCAATTACATCTCGAGTGGAGTAATAATACTGTTGTGGCAGCTGCCTTGCAATCGTAAAGCAATTACATATTAAGAAAACATTATTTGTGTCAACGAAATAATGTTAACATATTAAAGCTGGCATTCACTAGGCCCAGTGTGACTTGTTGTACAACATCTCCCAAGTGGGGTGAAAAAGAGACTGTTCAGTGCTCAGATTTAAAGGGGGCATTTTGAAAATTCCATTGTATTTGGGTCGCTAAGTAAAGTACTGTCGTCATTCCGTTGGAAAGCAGAATCGGTGTGTGTGTGTGTGTGTGTGTGTGTGTGTGTGTTTGTTTTTTTTAAGATTTTGCGAGGAAAAGGAAAATATTGCCTTAGTAGTACAGTGCTCTTGTGCCATGCACAGTAGATGATTATAATAACTGTCAAGCTAAATTGGAAAAACGTGAAATTCTATCCCTTGGCTTGGCACATTCCATCTGTGGGGAAAGGCATTTCCCTGTTTATTATCTTCTCCACCCTCCAGAGCAGGTAGTGTGCAACAGGACATGGCTGATTAGATGCTGAGGCCAGGGGTGGCTAGGGGGGCTGATTATGCTTGCTGAGATGCTTGCTGAGCCCATAGCGTGAGGCCCACACAGCTCTCGCTGCACCACTCGTCGTCTGTGTAGAATCTCAGGCTAATTACTGGCCGATTAGCTCATACGTGTCCCTGCACTCAGGGATGGGCAGTATTTAAGGTACATGTAATAATATAATAATAATATAATAATAACTTTATTGTCCACAAGAGTGGAAATTTGTCTTTGACTGGGTTTCTAAAATACAGACACAATAAATAGACAATACATACATACTGTACAAATAGACAATACATACAACAAACAAATAACACAATCACCCTTAAAAACAACAATAAATAACACTTTCACAACAAACCGGTATCAAGAAGATGAATATGCATGTATTTAATATTTCTATTTTATTGGGTTGAAGAAAATGGCTTCCTATTTTGTATCAAAATATTTTATAAGTGTTTAAAGTATTTTTATAGCTTAAAAATACTGCCAAATATTTTTGGTAAAACCAATACTTGGGGTGAAGTGATGACCATGATCATAAAAGTGCAAAACAATGAATGAAGCCTCTGACTGGTGCTGAGTAATTTGCCCAGACTTGTGAGCAGAATATCAAGATGATCCAGTGCAAGATGAGGGGGTTGCTTACACACACAATACACTCCCTCTCACACCAACGTCAAGTTTCTTGAGAACTTCTGTCATCAGTTTCTTTATAACTTTAGTCATCAGTTTCTTGATAACTTCATCCAATCAGAACACGTGTAACTGGTCATGTGATTGCCCTGCAACATTGCTCAAAAAGTTGGCCCATGTTTAGTGCTTACATGATACAAGTTCAGTTGTTACTTTTTGAGTGTATCAGTGTAGGGCTGAAGGAATAGATTAAGACAGATATGGAAGGTTTGCTCCCTTTAACGAGTATTTTTACTATTTTTGAAAATACTAAAAATACAGTATTTTATTTTGATACATGGCACGGCTACTGTATTTTGTAATCTATTTTGATACACTTAAAAATAGGGTATTTGATATTTTATTTTAAAATACATTTTGATGTCCTGTATTCGTGCCCATCCATATTTGTGCCTATACCCTTCCCTGTATCTCAGCTTGTTATGCATTAGCCTTAGCATAGTATTAGTGTTTTCGTCACTGTATCTCAGCTTGTTATGCGTTAGCCTTAGCTTAGTATTGGTGTTTTCGTCACTGTATCTCAGCTTGTTATGCGTTAGCCTTAGCATAGTATTAGTGTTTTCGTCACTGTATCTCAGCTTGTTATGCGTTAGCCTTAGCATAGTATTGGTGTTTTCGTCACTGTATCTCAGCTTGTTATGCATTAGCCTTAGCATAGTATTGGTGTTTTTTCGTCACTGTATCTCAGCTTGTTATGCATTAGCCTTAGCATAGTATTGGTTAGAGTTAGCTTAGAGTAGAGTTAGCTTAGTATTAGTGTTTTCGTCACTGTATCTC
>NC_063209.1:21117350-21139850 GCF_017589495.1 Alosa alosa | reverse complement strand
GTGTTTCTGTCTGTGTTTGTATGTTCTTGTGTGGGTTTGTGTGTGTGTGTGTGTGTTTGTGTGGGTTTGTGTGTGTGTGCGTGTGCGTGTGTGTGTGTGTGTGTGTGTGTGTGTGTGTGTGTTTCTGTCTGTGTTTGTATGTTCTTGTGTGGGTTTGTGTGTGTGTGTGTGTGTTTGTGTGGGTTTGTGTGTGTGTGTGTGTGTGCGTATGTGTGTGTGTGTGTGTGTGTGTGTGTGTGTGTGTGTGCGCGCACAGCTGCATGTCGTTCACTCAAGTAGACGTCGCACGTGGTTCGTCTCAGCCCATCTGGACGTGCGAGCCTCTCGCCGCCTGTCCCGACTCCTCCGCTCAAGTCTGCTTCTCCTCTCCCCTCAAAACAGCGCTGCCCTAAGCTGAGCTGAGAAAAAACGAGAGAAAAAAACGACAGAGAGAGAGAGAGAGAGAGAGAGAGAGAGAGCAAAAAGAAAAAGACACAGAACCTCTGAGTTTAGAAAGGAGTGGGAGATGGAAAGGGGAACTGATGAGAAAATAACCGCTTTCAGAATGTTTGGATTTTAAAACCAGAACATTAGTACAAACCATAATGGCTGGCGTGGACAGCCTCCTCCTGCTCCAGAAACCCATTGCTTTCACGGGCAGTGATGTAACGCAAAACATTTTCTGATGAAGCATTCGCTTGTTGCAGGGCCTTGAGATCTATTTATACCCTGTCTGTCCACTCGAGGGGGAGTAAAAAAAACCTTTGCCTTATGTTTGAGCCCTTTAAATAGCTCATTTGTCCAAGCTGGAGGAGAACATCTGAACCCTTAAAATAGTACACGCATTGTTTTTCTCTTTCCCGATGCTTTCCATCACTCATTTTTGTATGCGCCAAATGGCCAGATCCGTGCATGTAAACACACACACACACACACACACAGAGGCACAGACTCATGCAAACAGTATACACAGTCGATCTCAGCGCTAGACGCCTCACGAATCACGCTCATTTAGTCTTGGAAGATGCCCAGTACAGTAAATGAATAAATCACAATATTCATAAATAAAAGAAAACATAAATTATGCAATAAATTATTTAACGAGCAGTCAGATCTAGGCCTCTTGACAGTTTACAAGGGAGATTGTTTTACTCGTGGTTCTTCAAGACGTCTGGCTGGCCTGGGATACCTCAGTGTGCAACAGCACCAAATAAAGAAACCCTTTTTTTGTGTTGAACGTCTCCAATTAAAACACAATAAAAAGCCCACACAGTCACTACAGACATGTCAACATCTCCCTCTGGCCAAGAAAAGGCTTAGAACAGGTTTTACAGGTACTGTTCCTTCTCCATCTCTCTCCAGTCTAAATATCCCTCATAGGAGGCCTTCTCAGGGCTTATTGGGCTTGTTTGTGTGTTTAGTGAGAGATTATGTGTATATTTCGATTGGCAAAAAGCATGCATGGCGTCTTATGTCTTCACTACCGCACTACTGTGGTTGGCTTTGAACGTTTTCAGTGGGTCTTTGGTGAGCTCTGGTGAATGCAAAATGGAGATAATGGCTAGAGAAGCTCTCGCCACCGCGAGCTGTTTGCATTTTGGTCGTATTAAAACATGTTTACCCGCTGCCGAACATTTTGACACAACCACACAGGAAAGCGTTAACCTGCTGGCAGTGCTAGGACATCAGTACTTACTTCAGCAATAATAATAAGGCACCTTGATGCTACTGTCAAGCGAAATATGAATGATTAGTTTTGCATTGACCATTGCTGGTCTCCGCCTGTGGCAGTCCATGCATTCTTTGCCCATGTGTTCAACCTAAAGGCCTCTTCTTTGCTTATAGTGCAGTCTTGTTTTTTATTTTATTTATTTATTTATTTATTTATTTTTTTCAACGCTCAACATTACTTGCAGCATAACTGGTCTGGCAGACTCACATATACAGTCTGCATCTTCTGCGGGTGGTAATTTTCAGTGGAAAATATAACCACCGAACCACTGATTCAATTGAAAGTAATCTTATAGCAAGCCTCAGGCCTTCCTCTCTCCACTGTGGTTAACTTGGTGAAAAAGAAGGGTGAGGGTGGGATGGGGTGGGGTGTGTGTGTGTGTGTGTGTGTGGGGGGTGTGTGTGTGGGGCGGCACAACCCATTGATGGGTTTCATTTTTGTCTCATTTGCCTACTACGTCTGAGTTCAAACAGTGCAGAGAAATGTGTCAGTTGCTTGGCTGTAAAGTTTTGCTAGCTGATTAAGGACAACTACTCGCTGTGCTCGCGCAGCCTATACTTATGTGTTCCTGTTCATTTCTGCCTGTGGACTGGGCTGGACTGAGACTCATTGAATAGGACTGTGAACCAAAAGCGAGTGTGTGTGTGTGTGTGTGTGTTTGTGTGTGTGTGTGTCTGTGTGTGTGTGTGTGTGTGTGTGTGTGTGTGTGTGTGTGTGTGTGTGTGTGTGTGTGTGTGTGTGTGTGTGTGTGGGAGAGAGAGAGAGGAAGAAAGAGAGCAGCTAAACCTCATGAAAAATGTGTGTGTGTGTGTGTGTGTGTGTGTGTGTGTGTTTGTGTGTTTGTGTGTGTATGTGTTTGTGTGTGTGTGAATGACTTTGCAGAGTGTGCGCGGATAGAGGGTTAATCTGCAGAAGTTTTTTAGTAACATTATAATTTGACTGAAATAATTTTGCCCCCTGGTGGATGTTTTCAAACTACTCTCCCTCTCTTTATATTACTCCAATTTTATTCTTTCTTTCTCTAACCTCCATCATCCTCATTTTCTGTCTCTCTCTCTTCTCTTTGCTGACTTCATCCCTCCTTCTCTCTGTCTGTCTGTTTCTCTCTTTCTCTCTCTCTTTCTCTCTTGCTCTCTCTATCTCATATCATTATCTTCGCCTTCTTCTTCTGTCTGTCTGTCTGTCTGTTTATCTCTCTCTCTTTCTCTCGCTCTCTCTATCTCATATCATTATCTTCGCCTTCTTCTTCTGTCTGTCTGTCTGTCTGTTTCTCTCTCGCTCTCTTTCTCTCTTGCTCTCTCTATCTCATATCATTATCTTCGCCTTCTTCTCCTTCTGTCCGCTTTGTGATCACTCTTACTGAGTCTCGGCCCGCTCCGCACTCTCATTGTGGTCATTTCACATCTGTCCAGTGAAGAGGATTACTGAAGACACTGCAGGACACCATCACAAAGAAACTCTGTCCCCCCAAAGCTGAAAACGAGGACAGCAATTTAGACCAATAATCCAGTCGATGGAGCAGTGCCAGTTTGTGTGGAACCAGCGATGGAAGAATACAAGGGCAGCAGAAGCCAAGCTGGGCCCGGACACAAATGGAGCCTTCAACATGTAAGCCAAAGGTGCCAGAGCATAAACTCACTGTTTAATTCACCACAGATAAATGATGCCATTACCTGTGATGCCAAGCAGACGCTGTGTGGTTTTGACGCAATTCTAGCCCTAAGTCGGATCCGACAAACGTTTGACTCAGGCCGAACTGTTGTACGATTTGCCATGTAGTTTGAGCAGGCTCGTTACACCTAATTAGGGGAAGCTGTGGCCTACTGGTTAGCGCTTCGGACTTGTAACCGGAGGGTTGCTGGTTCGAACCCCGACCAGTAGGCACGGCTGAAGTGCCCTTGAGCAAGGCACCTAACCACTCACTGCTCCCCGAGCGCCGCTGTTGTTGCAGGCAGCTCACTGCGCCGGGATTAGTGTGTGCTTCACCTCACTGTGTGTTCACTGTGTGCTGAGTGTGTTTCACTAATTCACGGACTGGGATAAATGCAGAGACCAAATTTCCCTCACGGGATCAAAAGAGTATATATACTTATACTTATACTTATTAGAAGACGTAATAATCAATAATATAGCTCTGGTCTGATCTTACTGGATTTCTGGCATATCAGAATGTTTTCATCATCTGTGTTGCAGTGTGGGCAGTGGAAGTGTAGTGGGAGCACAGCAGTCGCGTCCAACTGAATCACGAAGTGTGAGTTTAGTAACCATGTATTGCGTTACGTTGTATGCGACACCACAGTGCACAGTGTCTGCCCAACTTCAGTAAATGAACCGTCCCTAACATGCCGCAAACGCGGCATACTCGTTCCTTAATTTATTCTTTAACACCTATGCATGTATGTTACTAATTAACTACTCCAATGGTTACTTACAGTTTTTCTCAGTCGCTTTGGTGCTTTTTTCAGATCAGAATGAAAATTCTCATAACTATTAGTTCAACCTCCACAACATTTAGTCATTTGTGCACATCATAGTAGCAATTTCTCCTTCCTCTGAACAAATTGCAAATACTTTTGGACATGTATCAGTTGCTTTCATACAATTTTCTGCTGTTTTTTAACATTATCATTTGCTTATGTCATGTCAGTCAAAATGAACTATACTTACGGATGCTGAATAGTCGTTCCCAATAAAACTAATAGTCTTCATTTCATTGCTTGAGTCATTACATACAAAATTGTTGAACTAGTTATCAAATTCTGTCACAATGCTATAGAATTGCAAAGAGCATACAGTAAAAATGTACGTACTCAGTGTCTTGTACTCACTTACTCCTGTAATGTGTAACTTTACTGTAGTTTTCAAATGGATGTACAAGTACTGTATAGTGCTGTCTTGAGCATGTTCAGGTAGTGTCACCGAATTCTGACCTTTTTTTTCATTGGAAAACACTGAGAGAACTGTCATAATGAAAACATGACAAAGCCATTTGACTATCTTGTTCATAAACGATGGTGTCAAGACTTCTCATTTTGATGATACTGACAGTTTCATTGACATAAATACTTGCTTTTGAGGAATGGACTATCCATTTTGAGCAAGTGACGTGCTTTTGCAGGTCATCCACTAGGTTTTGCAGTTTGCACTAATTGTTTTGAGAAATGCACTAACTGCTGTGCAAATGTTAATAGTGATGTGAGAAAAGCACCAACGCGACTGAGAAAAACTAATGGCAGAAAAGCATCTTGGGGTCGTTCAAGGTCACAACATTGTACTATCTGACCTTTCCTCTTGAGTTAAATGGAGAGTCCAAGGAGCTCTCTTTACTAACTGAAATTGCCTGCAGGATGGCGAGAGCATTTGTCAATAACTGCAGGTGTTCAGTGACAGGGTGAGAGATTCTTTCAGAGAAATTGCCAAACGCTGGGTCCTGACTGAACACGATGACAGTGTGCCTCAGCGACAAAGTCAGTTTCATTGCTTTGTTTTGCTGTTGAAACGATCTAACTTGATCTAGCTTAACTTTTGTCAGAAGTGGATTGTTCATGGATTCAGGGCAGACAGAGAGTGTCCAATGCGATGCTACAGTCAGATGCATGCCCTTTACTGGTCTCCACAGTTCATGGTTCTTTTTTAGAAACATGTCGGGATACTTTGGGATAATGGTTTTTATACCAAATAACACTTAAAGACCTCTTATAACCGGGACAGGGCACTGTGTAAAAAAGTATGCTTTGTTTAGTGTTAAACCCAACAGTTTAGTCAAATAATCGTAACATTTCTTTGTCAGTAGAGCTTAAGTGTATGTGTTCAAAATAAATCTGAGGTTAATTCTGCTGTGATAATTGCAAGCCAACAAACCTGTTCTTATTCTCTCATTCATTGTCCATTTGCGTCCCATAAAAGTTAGGCACTTCCCATTAAGCTCTCTATGATATTATAAACTATTTATACTTGTGGACAAATCTCTTTTTTCACTGCATTCCTATATGATCAGATAAAACTGACAAAGGGGCCTTTAGTCCTGAATCCAAAAATATTAGTGACCTCAAAGCTATCTGCAAATCAACTAAAGCTACCTGCAGCTATCAACCAAGTTAGAAAAGTAAAACCTTTTAAAACTCATTCGAACTCATTTTGATCAAAAGGGATATCAGACATGTTCTATGTAAGGGATAATGTATAGAACGCCGGTCATTATTGGGAAAATAAGTCCCGACAGGGCGAACCGGACCCCGACGCGCAGCGGAGGGGTCTTGTTCCGCCCTGAAGGGACTTATTTTCCCAGTAATGACCGGCGTTCTATACATTATCCCGCTTATTACACGGCTACTTGCCAAAACCAAATAATGAACTCCCCACGATACAGTATGACTTTAGCCTACATAGCCTAGCCTATTTGTTACCGTTCATCGTGGCATTTGCTGAGAAACAAATAGTTCGCATCAACACACGCTGAACTTGAATCAAACATTCTTTAGGACACAGCTGATCAACCGTCTGCTTTCACTTTTGAATGAAGTTCCAGTCCTTCGGTAGTGATATGAAAGACGTATTAGAAGCACAAAACCTGTTGCCATTGACAGCGGTAATTATATGTTTGCAGTGGTAATTACATGAATATATTTTACCATAGAACTTTGGGAAATCCCATTCAAGCCAATGGAGCGTTCTACTTGCCTTGTGAAGAGCCGCGTAATAACACTCTTTAATGTCTGACACATTAACGGCAAGTGTTGTCATTAGAAGGCTTGTTTTTGCCAATCTATAGGGCAAACATGATCTGGAAGGGCATGAATGGTAAAGTAGGTGCATACTGTAAGTCATTCTGTAAAATCATGTTGTTTGATTTTAGATGGGGCTCTTGTGCCTGAGTGAGCATGTATGTATTAGATGTACTGTATATATGCACATATATATTTACAGTATGTGTGTATGTACAACATGTAGTTACTGCAGCTATACATTGGGGGTGGGGTTGGGGGGGGTGTTAGTGTGAGAATGTAAACACTGGTCATCAGGGCAGTCCCGCAGGCCCTCTGCTATGAACCGAAACGCCTCACAGTCTGTCAGGTCACATGCGTAGGTGTCCTGTTTCCTGAGGGGTCAGCCCACGAGACGAGTGCTGAGTATTCCCCCAGGGTGCAGGGGGTCATGCTGAGCGAGAGCTCTGAGCCCCCCCCCCCCCCCCCCCCCCCCAATACACACAAACACACACAAACACACACATACACACACGCACAAACACACACACACATGCACACACACACACACACACACACACAAACAAACATACGCACACACACACAGCACCCCACGTTCACGGGTGCTGAGCGTGCGCCACTGTGTTTATTGGGGGCTGGGGGGCCCTCATTGTGTCAGTCACTGGGGCCTATCTGGACAGGGCCCAGAGTGACGGACCAGAACCACTTACCGTGACCATGTCCCAGTCCCACGCATTTCCCAAGCTCCTCACACCAAACAGTGAGGCTTACCGCAGCTCAGCCTCCTCTCCTCTCCTCTCCTCCACCTTCCCCTTCTCCTCCTCAACCCCCCTCTCCTCTCCTGCTTCTTACTGGAGCTCATGTGTTTGGCTTTGTATAGCCACTCGCTCCAAGCTCCAGACAAAACCCCCATTCTCGAATCCCAATAGGATGTTTTCTTTTTTCCTCATCTTTCTCTCTCTCTCTCTCTCTCTTTTTGTTTTAATGGGAGATAATTACCGAACGAGGACACATTTTATAGCCCCGTTTTGTTTGTTGTCTCTCGGTTTTTATTTGTTACCGTCCGTTCCGTAATGACGTTTTGTCGAGGCAATGAGAGCACGTTCTGTCCTCGTCCCCATATGCCTTCCCAGCGTTTGTGGTTTAGTTCCCATGACATATACAGGCATGATCGCACACACACTGTGGTTGGCAGGGGGAGGTGTGTGTATGTGTGTGTGTGTGTGTGTGTGTGTGTGTGTGTGTGTGTGTGTGTGTGGTGGGCCCTTCTCTGTCTGTGTGGTCACAACTTTTCACCTTCTTAATTGAACCCTCACAGAGAGCAAGTCAGTCAATGAGTCAATTAACTGTTCCAAGCTCCCATAGAATAAATGCTGTTTATGTACTTCTGGTGCAAATTGGACATTCACAGTTGCTTGGTTTGAGTGAAAAAGAAGAAAAAAAAAAGGCACAACACATTGTATTGTATATATACTGATACATTTGTTTGTGGATTCACAGGCCTAAATATGTGACCTTTGATTATCTCAACACAAAATTGTCCATTTTTTTTTATCCATTTTACCATTAAATTGACAAGGCTCAGGCTAATGGTTTTGCATGCATCTCAACTGTGCTTTAAAAAAATCCAAAGGTTTCTAAGAAAACCATTTTCAGATCAAGTGGGTAAAATTGGTCCTGAGGAGAATAAGAATATAAGTATATATACTCTTTTGATCCCGTGAGAGAAATTTGGTCTCTGCATTTATCCCAATCCATGAATTAGTGAAACACACTCAGCACACAGTGAGGTGAAGCACACACTAATCCCGGCGCAGTGAGCTGCCTGCAACAACAGCGGCGCTCGGGAAGCAGTGAGGGGTAAGGTGCCTTGCTCAAGGGCACGTCAGCCGTGCCTACTGGTCGGGGTTCGAACCGGCAATCCTCCAGTTACAAGTTCTTCAGAACAGGAAAAACCGGCAATCCTCCAGTTACAAGTTCTTCAGAACAGGAAATTGATTCCTGATTTTTGGTGAAGAGAGTCATCTGTAGAATTTCACATCAGTGTGTCCTAAGTAGAACCTGTAATTAATTATCATGAATTTACTGTATGTATTACTTAATTCTATAATATCTCATGAATCATCAGGAATTTACAAAAGTTCATAGTCATTCGTGACCTCATACATAAACAACACTATAAACTAAAGCATTATGGTGGGCACATCATTATAATTTATAATTTATTAAGAATGATCATGATGATTTCTTTTTCTGCCAAAAATCATCACTACTCAAATTCTGATTTGAACACAACTTGTGCAGTTCTTTAAACACATGTCATTGTTCACACTTTCATGAGTAATTAGCCTTAAAATCATATAATCATGATGATCATGCTTATGAAATCCTAAATCAAAATGTTGTACCCACCATACCTAATGCTTTAATTGATGTGTTGTTCATGCTTGAGATCATGAATGACAGACTTTGAACTCATAAATTCCTGATGATTCATAAGATATAAAGGAATGAAGTAATGCATAAATCATAAATTAATTCATGCATGAATTCATGAAAATTCATGTACCCTCACCGTAAAGTGTTACCTGATATTCTTCAAAATGGCATTTATTAATGTTTGTATCCATAATATGTAACGTCATATACAATTATGATAACACGATTAATAATAACAATAATAAAGGCAGTAATGATGACTGTGCAGTTGAGGTATGCCAGAGTCTTAGAGTCATATCCTTAGGGAATGCAGTAGCAGGGGATGAGGCAGAGGGTCTGAAGAAATGTGTGGTTTTCAACACCATGTATTCTCATTTGACCTTGAGCCGGTCGCACGCCTAAACCCTGAATGCCCTTTAAAATGAACCCCTGGCAGTGCTGCAAGATGCTGTCTGTGTCAGACAGAGAAGAGAGAGAATATGTGTGTGTGTGTGTGTGTGTGTGTGTGTGGTGTGGCGAGTGTGTGAGAGAGAGTCTGTGTGTGTATGATTGCTGTCACCTCTTTTATGTGAGCTGTTCATCCATTCATTAAGTAGAGAAACACTGCATAGTTGAGTAGTTGTGCAGTATGCTGTTCTATCACCCAGGCCTCTGTGTGCAGGACAGAGAGAGAGAGAGAGAGAGAGAGAGAGAGAGAGAGGGTGGTGAAGACGGGCTCTCGTCCAGTAGTCGTCCACCGTTCCCCCACTGAGAATATTTCACATATCTGAGCCCTGGCCGGCCTCCTTCCGAGTGGGTAAGGCCCATGGCGGCAGCACCACCACCACGACACATCACCACCACCACCCCCACCACCACCAGCAGCAGCATTAGGACCAGGAGCCTCTGCCGTCATCACCACCACTGCCGCCTCCGCCGAGAGCCTCCTTGCCGTGGGGCTTACGTGCCCCACGGCCCCGCCAGAGAAATGAGACATGTACGTGCAAAAAACGCAAGAGTCCTCCAAACAGTGCGCTGGCTCCGCGCGGGGCCAGAGGAATGCAGTGCCTATCTGTCAACAAGGGGGGACGGAGATGGCCCTCTGTGCTGCTGCTTCTCTCTCTCTCTCTCTCAATTCAATTCAGTAAGCTTTATTGGCATGGCTGACGATACAATATTACCAAAGCATTAATATGAGTAATAATATAAGTACAGTAATATATGTACAGTACAGTATATATTTACGCATATGTTAATAGTGCATGAAATTACATTACATGAAATAAACAAAGCAGAAACTCTCTTTCTCCCTGCCCCCCCGGAGGGTAAAGCATGGGGTCTGGGCTTCGGTAGCCTCCAGAGGGGGTTTCATAAGGGCAGGGTCGAGCATCCCCAGCCACACCGGGACACACGCTGTAATATGGACACACTAACAAGGACAACGACACCACCAGTTAAGCATAAATAAATACACGAATGAGTGAATACATTACAGAATACATGAATTAATGAATCAATTAGTGAATGACTGAATTATTAAATGAAAGATGCAACGAATGGGTAATGGATAGCAAAAAAATGGTGGTAATGGTGGCAAAAGAATGAAAGACAATATAAAACACATGGTAACTGGCCAACTAAATTATTAATATAAGATATAAAAAAATGACATACATGAACATATGCAATGCTTATAAAAATGGAACGCACATTTACACATCACATCAGATGGTATAACCTTGGAGGCATTCACCTCTTGCCATTTTCTGACATGGTCTCTCCTTACTACAGATGAGCCATCACATTTCCCCCCCACACACACACTCACACATACACACACCTCTCCTCGTCTTCCTCCTTCTCCTCCTCCTCCTCCTTCTCCTCTGTTTCTCCCCGAGCCCTGGCGGCCAAAAAGCTAATGAATGGCGCTCTCTATGTGGGGCCTGTGAATGTGGTCGGGCCCAGGGCGTACCACCTGAGTGACGGCTCTGTCCACGCCAGTGCGTCTCCAGCATGCCTGACCTGCTGGGAACACAGACACGCACTGTGCTGCCCCTTCTGTCGCGGTGGCAATTAGAAAGGTCGGCGCGAGGAGCACAAGCCCTCCTCTCATGCTGTCAGACCGGATTAGGGGCGAGGGGGCTGGACGCCGGGACAGTGGCTCCCCTGTGGAGCCCGAGCCCTGGGCAGAAGCAGCAGCAGCATCAGGAGCAGCAGCAGCAGTAGCGGCAGCAGCAGTAACTTAGCACCAGCAGCACTAACAGTAACAGTAGCATTAGCAGTCGACATTAGCAGCAGTAGCAGTAGCAACAGTTGCAGTAGCAGCAGCAGTAACTTAGCACCAGCAGCAGTAACAGTAACAGTAGCATTAGCAGTCGACATTAGCAGCAGTAGCAGTAGCAACAGTTGCAGTAGCAGCAGCAGTAACTTAGCGGTAGCAGTACCAGCAGCAGTAGCATCGATGGTAGCAGTAGCAGTAACAGTAGCAATAGCAGTCAGCATTAACAGCAGTAGCAGTAGTAGTAGTAGCATTAGCAACAGGAGTGGCAGCAGCAACAGCAGTAGTAACAGCAGTAGCAATACCAGTCAGCAGTAGTAGAAGTAGCAGTAGCAGCAGTAGCATTAGCAGCAGTAGTGGCAGCAGCAACAGCAGTAGTAACAGCAGTAGCAGGAGTAATAGTAGCAATAGCACTAGTAGCAGTAGCAGGAGTAACAATAGCCGTAGCACCAGCAGTTAGCCATAGCAACGGTAGCAGCCATAACAGCTGTAACTGTAGCAGTGACAGCCATGCAGTGACACAGCTGCGGCTGAGCATGATGTATCAGAGTGGAGCTCGATCACAAGCCCATGCATGTAGGCTACACACACATGTCTGCAGACACGCACACACGTAACGGTAGCCAGTTGATATGATACATAGCTGTGTTGACGTGTGTATGTTGTGTAAACCTCCCTCCTGACACCTTAAGAGTCGTGCTAATGAGAGAGCTAGTAGCCTGGGCTTTTAGCTTGATTGTTAGCACACTCAACTCCCGATCCAAGGTGCTGCTGTTCTCGGGTTCAAGTCTGGGCGAGTACAAGGCTGAGCCGTGCAGTTCAACACATCGCAGGTTACATTGGTGCTGTGACACGGATCGGGAGTGAAGTTTAGGGGGGTGAGTGTACTGTAATGGTAGCCAGCTGGTACATAGCTGTACAGTATGTAGGCTACATTGTATAAACCTTCCTTCTGATGCCTTGAGGGGCTATCACATTGTACACAGTGTGCGCTGCGCTCGCCGATAGGTTGCTCTTGGTTGAGGTAACGTCCCAAAGATTTTTGTTGTGCTTGCCGCTGGGCTCAGCGCAAAATACCAATGACTTACAGCGCGCCGCGGTCAAAGTTCAACATGACTGGCAAAGCGGCAAAATGCTGCTTGCGCTGCGCTTTGCTTGGCAGACCAGTTCTTGCGCGCGCAAGCCATTGACAATAATGCATTTCATAGCGCATACCGCGTGTAATGTGATAGGCCCTTCAAGAGTCATGCTAGTGAGAGAGCTAAGCCTGGGCTTTTAACTCGATTGCTAGCATGCTTGACTCCCTATCTGAGGTGCTGCTGTTTGCGGGTTTGAGCTCGGCAAGTGCAGGGCTGAGCCACGCAGTTCAACACAATGCAGGTTACACATATACACACAGAGGCACACACACACATATAGACACTACATTGCACACACACACACACATTAAATTGCATACACCTGTACAGTGACACAGAGACATGCATGCATAGGCTACATTTACAGAGCCTGGGAGGTGTCATTGTTAGATTTCTTTAGCCTATAAATACTGTATATAGAGAATGTGCGCTCATCTTGCCAAATCGTTCGCTCATTTTGCCAAATCGTGTGCTCGTTTAACTAAATTGTGTGCTCGATTTAATAATATTGTTCCCACATTTTATTTACAGTAACTAGGAGCAGGGTGCGATTTGTAGGGGGGGCTGGTGAGGATTTCCCCCCCTCTGGTTTTCCTATCCCTACCTCTGCTAAATTATTTTTATCCCTGGTGGGGACAACATTTATCCCCCTCTGCCCCTCATATTGATTAATGCTACTTCATATAAGTAAAGCGCTGCAATGTGAGAACAGTCTAGTAGGCTAGCCTACATAATAATCTGACATCAGAAACGCACCGTCAGCACTCATGCTGCTGACACAGTGGCTGCGTGATAACTTAATTTGGCCTTGATCGTGCAGGACATTTCAGAATGTCGAGTGTGTAATCCATCATAAATGGCTAGTTTCAATGGAAAAGTTAGCTGGACAAATGAAAGAAAACAAGAAGGATTCAGTGAAGCATAATGTTTTAGAACCTTCAAAATTAGAAAACTGATGCAACTGAGATGGAGGACAACTGCACGTAGAGTAGAACGTAGGCCTATTGTCCGAAGGAACTTACATTAAATAAGGAGATATTTGCTGAATGTCACAAAAAGTGTTACAGAAATTGCTTGGCATCGCTTATTCAATGGCTCTCTACCGAAACACCTGTAGTTTGCGGAGGACGAACGAGAAAGCACTCTTTTGATAAATCAGCCAGTAGGCTAGGCCTAGTAGACAAATAACTTTTAGAAATAATCTGTACTGCAAAAACGAATGTTGGTGGGTATTTAAACTATCTAGCGGGTGTTTTAACAGCTGCAAGAAATAGAAGCTTCATGGTCTTTATGTTCTGGTTCGTAAATTATTTTCATAAAACTTCAAGTTGCCCTATAACTTTACTCTCCAAACTCTTCACTGCACTGTAGGCAATTAACTGACAGTATGATAGGCTATTTATTTTCTGTAGGCTACAATAAATACATTTATTTTTTCAACTTTTGCAATATTACGCACTTGGCTACTGAACGCAAATCAGCAGGAGAGAGAATGCACGTAGCCTACGCAGCGTGTAGCGCAATGTGTAGGCTATTTGGTTACCAACTAACACCAGGGTTGCCAACTCTCACGCATCTGGCGTGACACTCACGCTTTCAGCACCAATCTCACGCTCACGCAAGAAATGTCACGCCAAATCCATTCTTTTTGCATTGCAATCCGTTCATTTTTTGTTGATGACTAGACTAGACCACAGCATTGTTTCTAAATGACAGGATACGAGTTCAAGGCATACACATGTCTAGACCAACAGCAGGTAGGTCTAATATCCGCCTAACGTTCTCAGCGCAATTTTCTCTGATTGTTGATTCGCTGACTAGGCTATTTTAATCCCGTCTGCGACACCTTCACGGAACACGCTTAGACATGAGGCAGACCGACACAAAGTGTGGCCGCCCATTCTTCTCTAGGAACTACTCGCGAAGTAGCCTCACAGACATCACATGAAATAACTTTTTCTCATCTTTTATAAGGTGCTATAGCCGCTATTTGCTGCGATAAACGGTTCGCGAGAAAATTAACTTTCAAGATATAATCATATAGGCTACTATAGCTCTGCGCTCATTTCAATTCATATAGGTGGAATATCTCACAAACTCTTCGTTCCACACATGACAAACCGTAAACCAGAATAAACAGCAGACCTTACCGAACACAAAGGTGTAATGCAATCCCCTATACAATAAGCCGTTCCAGAGTAATCCGGTTTTGAAATGGTAGCAAATTTCTATATGGTCTCCAATTTTGGGCTTTAAGTGTCTTAAAACTGAGCTGTGCTTATGTGTAAATATTAAAATCAGAGGATATACAGCTCATGGCTAAGAGTTTGTCGATGTAGCCATGATTTGTTTTCACAAAAGGCTAAGCATGCATGTATTTAAGTGTCTTAAAAAAATGTGCTCATATTGGTCAATGCATAATTTCATAACAGGCCAAATAGAAAATAAATGTTAAATGTTAAATATAGCCTAATATTAAAATCAGATGATGTAGGATAGTATAGAGTTAGATAAAGTTGGATGGCTCCAGAACTCACGCCAGTGGATTGGGTCTTAAAGGAGCCACACCACTTTTATGACACTATAGCTGTTCTGTTGACCTTTAGATTTGTTGCTACTGGGCATGAAGGGCAGGCCAATTATGAGTTCTGTCCAACATTGATGGTAGGTTTAGAAAAAAAAGTCAGCACATTGTAATCATATTGCAATAATACTAATAACCGTGATCATTTTGGTCATGATTTTTCATCAAATGTTCACACTGTATCTCTAGTGGCTGGTAGACTTTGGAATCCACCAGCCACAATGGTAGGTGGAAAAAAATATTTTAGGCTATTTTCATCCCTGATACATACGTACACTCATACACACATTCATAAGTTCACAATCTGTCCATTTCTTTCCACAAAACTCGCCAGAAGTCATCATTTAAGGGGTTATTTTTCCATTTTTTGTACTGAGCTCCACCTTTTTCAGGTGGGCAGGGGGGCCCTTTTCATGTCTGTGCCCAGGGGCCCAGTGGCTCATAATCCTTCCATGCCACGGGGTTAAAACACTGGTCTTGTTTTCAAGTGCAATCAATAATTTAATTGTACATTTTGAAGAAACTTTTCCATTCTATTAGTTAAAAAAAAAAAACATAAATCAGGGATTATACTGTACATAGCAAAAAAGTCAGGGGACAGACATTTTTAAAATTAGGTTTAAGGAAAAATTTAACGCACACGCACTATGACTTCACAAAATCTCACTCCAGCCAAACACCCAAAGTTGGCAACCCTGTAACACTGTTAGCCAATTCACTAACTTAAGACTTCAGTGCCATCATATACAAAGTTTTTTTACACAACAAATACAGAAAGGATGGAGGCAGCAAAAGTAGAGGAGTCATTTCAGATGGGGCAAGAACAAGGTGAATTTGTATGCTTGTCAAAACGTAGTCCTACCCTGCATTAGAGGAGCTGATCATCATACCAAGCACACTCGCTGTTTAAAGTCATACATCACGGTAAACTAAAACTAAAATGTTACAAAGGTGGCAAAAATAATATAGGGTATTATTAGCCATGACATTACTAGGCTATGAATCGTGTGAATATGTGTAGACATTGGCGTTACAAACTAACCCCATGCATTTCTATGGAGAATTTTTTGAGTGCTGTGTCTCCTCATTAGAAAGTCTCTGGCTAAACCCCCACTAGCTAGCGAGCTAGCCATCAAGAAACCAAGTTAAACACATACAGGGCTCACAATAAAACGGTCGAGCTAACACATTGTTCAAGAGACTATCAAACCACATTACAAAGACAAAGTTCATCCAAGGGTTAGTGTTAATTTTGTTACCTATTTTGAATTTAGTCCTAGTCTTAGTCTTGTGATGAAATGTCCTTTTTAGTCTTTGTCATATTTAGTCATTCAAATATCATTTTTGTTGGTCAAGTTTTAGTCGACTAAAAGTCTCGTCATTTTAGTCTAGTTTTAGTCAAAAGAAAACTAAAGGTATCTTAGTCAACACATTTTAGTCTTTTTTTTATAACAAATTATTTCTGATTACCATTTGAGTCAAATAGTGTTTCACACATCTCAATTTTCCAACAATATTGTGTGTCCACAGGGCTACTCGTCTGTTATAATTACTCATTCTGATTTTTTGTCAGTCAGTATGTTTACATGCACAGGAAGTCGAGCTACAGTTATAGCTCGGCTGGGATTTGACCATAGACAGTAAACGATTTGACTGGACCACTGTCATATTCGTAGACCAGTGTTTCTCAAAGTGTGGTCCGGGAATCACTGGTGGTCCGCAAGCTATCCCAAGTGGTCCGCGAGCAGACGTGGTAAAATATAATATAGATGAGTTGTTTGCAATATTGAACCAACTTGTATGTAAAAACAGTTCTGCAACACTGTCTATGTAAGATATGCCAGTTTAAATCATACAGTATGAATCCAATAAGCAAAGTGCAAAGACAATAAGCAAGGTGGTTCTTTAGCTAAGGTTAGTTAAGTGGTCCTGAAACTGAAAAAGTTTGAGAAACACTGTCGTAGACCAAAGTATTAATGTTTTACTCCGCCTCGCTAGATGGCGATATGCTTAAACACAACACATTCCCCAAACAGACTCTCCATCTTAGCCATAGCTAACTTGCTAGCTTAACTTTCCATATTAGCTTACTTGCTAGCAAACTTTGCATCATCAGTCTAACTAGTTAAATAGTTGACATTACATGATGAACATTTTTAAATATGGACATTCTGGGGATGTTAATTTGTATGAGAGAAGCTTCAACTTCTGGGTATGTAGCATTGTGGCATAAACCTTAGGTAGTTAGCTTGCTAACTCTGGCAGAAATCTCCAGTGTTATTATTCCATGTAGTTTCGTGTTGCAGCCACAGGGTTGCAGCAACAGCACGTAGACTAGCCTACAGGAAAGCTGTTGTGTACAGTATGAACTCATTCGGAATATTTTGAAAACGTAACAGCTAGATATTCTGTCTTCTCATTTTGTAGACGAAAATGAAGAGAGATTTTATCCTAGTTTTTATTTCATGCAAAACATTTTAGTCTCGTCTTTTTTTGTCAACAATAATGCATCTTAAGATAGTCTTAGTCAGTGTTTCAGGACATTACTGCCGTCTCGTCATCGTCTCGTCTTAGTCATAAAAAAAAAGGTTGTTGACGAACATATTTCCTCTCATCTCGTCTGACGAAATTAACACTACCAAGGGTAGGCTACTTACAATTTCAACAGTAACAAAGCCAAGTCCATTTTGCAGTCTTCTTCGAAACTACAATCTGACTACATTTTCGAGGCGCGATTGGATACTTCCGCTGAGACACATCCGGATTTACCCGGACCGGGTCCAGAAAGTTGCATATTCGTTTTTTCCGCGGAGAAGCGATAGGGGGAGACGAAGCACCCACCAAACAACCCAGAGAGTGTTGTAGAGCCATCAGAACGACTCTCAACCTGCATAATTAAGGTAATTTTAGCTAAAATTGTTGCATAGTGCTTCTTTAATAGTTTGTTTTTCACCAATGACTTGTTTCTTACTTTGCATTTGTCTTGGGCTACTATGTGTCATAAGTTAGTCTGCTGTGCAGGCCTAGTTTAAAACAGAAATTAAATCTTTCCCAAACCTCCATAGGCTCTATAGGCGTTAGCTGCCAGCTCTATAGCTCTATACACTTAGCTTATCTTTGTTGTGTTGTTTTGTTTGTTTGTTTGTTGGTTGTATTTTCCTGCCCACTATGTAACGCATCCTTGGGTTTGAGAAAGGCGCTATATAAATGAATTAAATGTATTATTATTATTATTATTATTATTATTATTATTTATGTTTACACTACACACCTTTTTACAAGTATGCACACAAACACATGTGCACACATGGAACATTTACCCATGCACACACATGCATTACTCACAGAGATAGACATATACATGCACACACACACACACATAGGCACACGTACACACACACACACACACACACTCACATACACACAAACACACGTACACGCACTCGCACACGTACACACACGCACACGTACCCACACACACATGTGTACACACACACACACGTACCCACACACACACACACACACACACACACACACACTCGATCGAAGGGGACACAGAGTGCTCACACTGAGCCCCTGGTGACTCAGCAGTCCCAGCCAGAGCAGCACACAGCCTGCGTTTATTCTTAGCTGTCATTAACCAGCTCCAGCTTCATTATGGAGAGATAGCTTCTCACTTTTTCCCCGACTATATTAGTCTGTACAACTCTCCCTCTCCCTGTGGCTACCTCTTGTCTATCTTCTATTTGTCTGCATGTCTGTCCTTCTGTCTGAATGTATGCTTATCTGTGTCTGTGCATGTGTGTGTGTGTGTGTGTGTGTGTATGTGTGCATTTGTGTGTGTGTGTACATGTGTCCAGTGATTCTGTGTGTCTGTGTGCATTTCTGTGTTTGTGTGTGTGTGTTGCTCTCCATGTGTCTGTAAAATGTGTTTGTGTGAATGTCTGTCTGAGTATGCCCGGTATAGCCTATCTGTGTCTTTGTGTCTCTGTGAGTGTGTGTGTGTGTATGCGTGCGTGTCTGTGTGTGTATGTGTGCATTTGTGTGTGTGTGTACATGTGTCTAGTGAATCTGTGTGCATTTCTGTGTTTGTGTCTGTGTGTTGCTCTCCATGTGTCTGTAAAATGTGTTTGTGTGAATGTCTGTCTGAGTATGCCCGGTATAGCCTATCTGTGTCTGTGTGTCTCTGTGAGTGTCTGTGTGTGTGTGTGTGTACATGTGTGTGTTTCCCGTCAGACAGAAGAGAGCCTCTGTGCCTCGGTTCGCCTTGATTTACCCAGACCCTGGACACACAGGCGATCAGACACCCAGACCATTAATCAGCCGCGACTCCAGCTGACCTGGGGGTTATCGGCTGTGGCTTTGGCTCAGCCCCGACTCTCTCTCTCTCTTTCCGGCCCCTGACTCAGCTGAAAAGTTATA
Source organism: Alosa alosa (assembly GCF_017589495.1). Classification (NCBI taxonomy): domain Eukaryota; kingdom Metazoa; phylum Chordata; class Actinopteri; order Clupeiformes; family Clupeidae; genus Alosa; species Alosa alosa. Next base: position 21,120,574 of record NC_063209.1, on the reverse strand, counting down.
TCGGATGCTCAGCCGAAACCGCCACGATTTTTAAAGTAGCAAAGAGAGAGAGAGGCGACGGCTCGGAGCTCGCCACAAACAGACGGCGGCTTCGTCAACATGCGATGCTTGCTGATAGATTATTATACCCTACTAATGCTTTCCTCATTCTTGTCCATGCTCTCCGGATGAGCTATAATTAGTACGGCGTTCGAGTCAAGACCGAAAATGAGGCCGATTTTACACCATTTTACAGCATTTTTTCTTTGCTTTGCTTTGTGTTGCTTTCCTGTTGCCTGGTTTCTGTTTTAAAAACTTTGTAAAAGTGCGGGATGAAATGCTCAGAGGTGTTTTATTTCTTCACGGACAGGCTTGCGACTCTCCTCCCCGACTCGATGACCCCAGAAGCAGGATGGCGTCACCGGTTGTGCTCGACCTGTTCTCCTTTTTTTTTCCTTCTCTCTTTTTGGGGGTTTGGACAGGCTCTCTGGGTAAAAGTGCCAAGGACTTGCTGGTCCCCACAGCAAGAGATCTGTGGTCAACAATGGCCGGAGCTCAGAGCTCTGGCCGTCCGGGGAGCCGAACCAGAGACGTGCACAAAGACGAGTGCTCTTTTCCATGCCTTCTTTGTCTCCCCATGAATTATCTATAGTCAAGTGTGGTAATCAAGCTGGTTAGGCAAGCCCCCGTGTCACAGTGCTCGGCATTTAGCCTATTAGCGATGCTGTTACCTCATTTCTTGGTTGACTCAAATTGCATGGAAAAGAAACAAGTCAGCAGGGTAAATAGCCTGCCAGTCAATTGAACTGGATCTGCAAAGCATTATGGAGGCAATTATTGCCGGATAGGTGGGCCACTGCTTTGTGTTCATCTACAGGGGCTGTGTGTGTGTGTGTGTGTGTGTGTGTGTATGTGTTCGTGCTTGTGTGTGTGTGTGTGTGTGTGTGTGTTTGTGTGCTGGGAGATGGGTAAGCCAAGGTACGCTGAGGAATAGGTCATGATTTATGGCAATTATGCAAACATTTACTAGATATGACACAATCTCACACCCACCACCCACCCCAACCCCTCTGCTGCCCAGAGCACATTCACTGACTCCCTCCCTTACACACATCCACCCTCATTCACACGGAAGGGTACCAACACACACACACACCTACAAACACAAACATACTGTACATACACACAGGTTCTCTTTCTCACTGATTTGCGAGAGCATACCCACACAAACAAACACACACAGACAGTCAGACAGACACACGCGTACACACGCACACGCACACACACACACACACACACAACACACACACACAAACACAACCACGCACGCACGCACACACACACACACACACACACACACACACACACACACACATACGTAGACAGACAGACACAAACATAGTGTTACAATCTCACTTTCTCTCTCTCTCTCTCTCACACACACACACACACTCACACCATGTCACACGCTCTCTCACACATCACACATACTGACACACACACACACGCTCTCTTACACATCACATCACACATACTGACACAGACACACACACACACACAATCACACACACACATACAAGCATAAGCATAGTGCACATATAGCACTCTCTCAAGTCATTGTGGAGCAGTGTTTTACTTGTCTGGTATTGATATCATAACATAATTCACACATTATGAAATAGTGCCATAGACACATGCTTTCAGTGTGCACACGCTGACAAAGATAGAGTAAATTAACTGAACTCTATTGCATGGCACAGTTTAAGGATTCAACCTGTTGGTGGCTTCCTTTTCGAATGGACGAGTGTCCTGCACTTGCAAAATTCAGATTTGCCACAAGAGGGAGCCAGTCCACTATGGCCCGTTTTCTCCCCTGGAACAGTGATGGAAACTAATCTGCTGCTGTTGGCATATGGAACTGGACTGTGGCCCAGTTTTGATAGGAGCACGTTAGGACACATTGTGCTGAAGGCATTGTGTTTGCCAAAAGCTACAATTTCAGAATCTGGACCCCATGCGGTACATGATGAAGGACGCAAGGTTGGCACACAGGATCAGGGATGTTTTTCTTTCTTTCTTTTTTTAAACACTGGCTAAATAAGTTAAAAATGTCTCAGGATATCCCTTTTCGGTGAGAGTGCAACCTTCCAAGTAGAAGCATATTGTGCGTAAACGGCACCAGCCTAATACTGATATGCTGAGCCTCTCTCTTGAGCTCATGAATAAGTAATATTTCAAGGAAGCATAGGCAAATAGAATCCCACTCTTGATATGCATTAGTGGACCCACTCCCACTGGTCAAATACAACTCCACAGCTAGTGGGCTTAAGCATGACTCAGCAGCACTACTGTCCAAAATGGACGACACCGGACAACGACAGTAAGACCTAAAGGTAATGAGGACAGTGCAGCTCTCCGTCTCGGCTGTCTTTGTCATGGATAGCATCATATCTCATGGTTCTGGATGCTCAGTGGCCGCCCCCGACCTGTTAGCTAACAGACGAAAGTGACAGATGCTGTCCATGCACATACGCCGACACACACACACACACACATACACACACACACACAGACACATATACACGCACATACACGCACACACACACAGACACAGGCATAGGCACACACAGGCACACATATACACGCACACACACACACGCAGGCACACATATACACACACACACACACACGCACATACACACAGACACTCACACACACAGTCCACGGTCACGTCTTCAGCGATCTCTCCCTCTTATCTGCCCTACGGTGTCCAGTCATGGCTGTGGATAAGATAGTTGTTACCATGGCAGCCCTGACCTTCTGTGGCTTGGCTGGATGGCTGCAGTGGCCCTGACATTGAGAGGATGTCTAGGTTAGCCCACTTTGCTTTATCTCCTTGTGTTTTTGGATCATTTATGACGTAAGTCTGCTTTGTGTAAAACTTCTGTGAACCAATATTTTTGTTCTTGATAATAAATTAGTCTAGTCTACATCATGACCTATTATAGGCATGCATACAACATATCTCACTATTAATGTAGTCTAATCATATCTAATGTAATCTAATATGTTATGATATAATATAAAATCATATCAGATGATATCATATAGTGCCACTAAGCAACAATAGAGAAAGAAATCATATGTACTGTAGCTTGTGGTTCCTCTTTATGAGGCCACCTGGCTACTGAAACCAACTCTGACTTTTTCTGAAGGTGTAAAATAGGAAATGTAATCTGTTATAT